>NC_088098.1:173028711-173331741 GCF_036370855.1 Dromaius novaehollandiae | reverse complement strand
GTTTCCAATGAACTGCTGCATCATTCCTGGTTATTTCTATGGGCTTTTACTACAGTTGCATTCTGCATATGGATTTTTCTGGAGTTTAGTTTTTCCACAGCAACAAAATATCTAAAAGATATATCCAAAGCTAAGTATCATTTCAGTTCCCTTTCTTGAGCTGAGAAATTTGGAAACTGTAATAAAGAGGTTCGGAGAACTGTGTTACAGGAAGGGCTAAAATTAGGGTGTCTCTTTTCTAGCTGTGCTTTTCTTGTTACATAACCATGAAGTTAAAGCATAGCATTAATTTCCATTTTCAGTGTTTTATTTGTTCAAAATCTATGACAATCCAACAGAAAGAGACAAAATCAGCACAGACTAAGTATACATTCAGTCTCAAGTTATACAAAATTGCAAAAACAATAGAGGAAAAATTCCTACATGTCCAATTCATGTACTAGTTTCCACTGAAATACTTGAACAATAATCAATAGGAATATATGGGAGCACTCTGAATACAAATATCCCCAAATTTAAAGCAAACCAGCAAGGAAAGATGATCAAAAATCCAAATTTAAGCAGTCTAGGGAGATTAATTTCCCTTCTGCTTGTGCACAAGAAATGAGAATGTTAGAGGTCCCCAATGAAATGAGGAAGATTTAAGCTGCCATTTTTCCCTTTTGGGATTTCTGTAATGTGTGTTGGAGAAAGCTCTTCCATTTGCTGTGCTGAAGGTTTTGTGATAACAAGTCTTATTTTCGTTGCTCTAGTTCCACCTAGTGCTCAAACTGCAAACTACATTAAATTGTAAGTATGTTCTAGAACTGATACTTGCAAATCTATATTGGTCTCAATTTTGCTGGAATCTGCCTTGCAAATAAACAAATGGATATAGTAAGATTAAATATTTCTTTTACAGGAAAGTATTTGTGCCAGCTCCTAGACTGAGGACCATCAACTATCTACTTTGGTATTTGCTGCATGAGCTGTTGAGAAACGAGAAGGACATTCGTTATTTGCTTTGAATATTTTTAGAATTATTCTCTTGTGGATCTAGTTTTCGTGTAATTTCTGTTGTTAACTGAGGACAGAGGAACACGGATGGACATAAAGGGTGCACCAAGGTCACTAAGAGGCGCTCGCTACTCTCACAGGCAACCGTGCGCTGAAGGTGAGGTCCAGAAGGGGTCACTGAACCCGCGTGGGGGCTTCCAGGTGCACTCAGCTGGACAGTCTTTCCTCATATACCTCAAGCTATAGAGTACCTTTCTCACTTTATAGCAGCGGTAATGATTTAGTACAAGAGACTGGAGGCTTCAAAAGCTCCACTGTGCTGCAGAACAAAAAAAATAGGAGAGATTTTGTGCTGAATGAGGAAAAGTGTTTTCTTCGGCAGGCTAACTACAGTGCAGCTAGAAGACTTACAGCTTGTGAGCAGTATGCTATGTCGTGAAAAGTAGCAGGAGGCTTATGGACAGATACAATGCACATACAGACATGCAAGGGATATTTTAAATCGCTTTCAGGTTTTAAGACAAAATAAATTGGGCCTCAGTCTTATCTTTTGTAAAGGGTTATTTACTCTTATACATAAGTCAAAAAATATTGGTTTTGATCATCTCAAACAGTTTTTTTAATTCATGCATTTTTTAGCAAAATCTAGATAGAGCATCTCTGTTTATTCACCTGTTCTTGTAAACAGAGCAAAATATCTAAATGACTCCTAGCTGCACCATAGTCACCATCTGAAAAATTCAGGATGACTATTTATCCCAGCTTCTGATGTGTAGGGGGGCAGAGTCTCCTGTCTTCAAGCTTTGTAATTTGGAAGTTTCCTTTAGGAAAAAGGCTTCAATGCCTGTTTTTACCTTGCACTCCATCTTTAGCACATACAAAATGGAAATGAGTAAGAAACTATACTATCTCTGACTTGCAGTTTCTTGGTCCTTCAGACCTTCCACTTCCAATATACTGGTCTATTAGATGCAGGCAGCACAGCTGTGTTCACCTTCTTCTCCACCTCTGTTTTAAAATAAAGCATCTGTAGCAACTCTATTTTTGTGACGTGTCCAGAATTGGCTGCTGGGTTAGGCATCACCCGGTAACGCCTATTACACTGAACACTTTGCAGGTGTTCCTCAGGGGAGTATGAGCATCATCTCTGGATGCTCCTCACCCAGCTTATGTGTAAGCCAGGCACCAAGGTGCTTGCTCCAACCGGGCAGGTACAGACACAGCAGTATACACATACATGGCTGAGGAACTCTGAATAAAATGATTTGTCTATGGAGTTTACATTGTTCTAGGGGTAGGCAAGAAGTGGGCTAGATTTTCAGGGTTGCCACTTTGGATTTGCATTTCATTTTACTAGCCAGCCTTTTTTCTAGATTTGACAAGTCATGTCCTAATATCATAGATATGTATGAAAAAGCCCTTTCTACTGAAATCTGTTTCTGTTTTGATTTACAGACTGCACATAGTGACAGTAACAGAACAATTTGCTTAGCCTTTCGAAAGACTAAATGTGTAAGACTGTGTAAGTCAGCAGTTGTCTACCAGAGCTTGCTTGTTAAAACATTGAATTATTTTTATCGCTGTGAGCATTACTGTGAACTCTGAGCTACGGAATGGCTCATATCTAGACCAGCTTCTACTATCCAAATGTTTTGCTTGAAGAGTAAAATCAAACTGTATTTATAGTCAAATTCTTCTTATTTGTGAAATAATCTTAATTGAACAGTGCTTTTAATGGAGTTTACATTGAGGAAAATTGGAACAGCCCTACTTTATGATATTCTCTGCAGTTACCTGAATGCTCTGTCCCTGAAAGAGAGCTTTCTGCATTGAAGCACAGATTTGTTTTGTTTTGAGTCCTACAGTAAAATCATCTGGAAGGACACATAAGCTAACTTCAGAGAAGGGGTCACTGGCTGTAGCTCTGTGCTACAGAAGGGAGCCTCTGAAGAAGGGTAGGGTCTATAAGTGGGATCTGTGGGGAAATCCCACCCATCCCAGAACAGCTGCTTTTCTTTTGGATCATGGTATGGCGAGGAGCTGTTTTATTCTCCCTGGCGATCACATTGGATGAAGTCAATCTGAGCCTTTATGTTATATTTGGCAGGGTGGGACTGCGGCAGCGACCTTCCAAGGGAAAGAAGGCAGGACTTTGTTAAAGGGGAAACAAAGTACTGTCAGTATCTAAATCCAATTATAAACTAGGGCAGGCAGAATAAATGTTTTTTGGAAGTATGGGAAGCCTTAAAAATACCTGATGTAATCAAAAGCAGTATGTTCACCTCTAAGACATCATTTATAATAATATGTGGACTATTTCTTACCCCATCTTCCTTCACGGAACTGCTTTTGGCAAAATAAAAACAGATTTCTTTGGAGGATTGTATTTATGCAAATATTTAATTGATAGTGACTAAATTAAATTAGCCCTGTGTGTCTTCTTCAGGCACATGTCATTTGTGGTGCCCTGTGATCTTTGGGCTAATGAGTATTTGGATGAAAATATTAATGTTTTATGGGAGATACTGTGGAAAATTAAATCAATTACTGGAGTAAAAACTGGGGAGGAAGCTGACTTTGACTTCTGTAACATTTTTATGCCAACACCGTATTTTGAATCACTCCTGTCTACTGTGAAGGATGGTAGAAAGAAAGGCACCTTTGATTAACTTTTGGGTTTAATACTTTCCATTATAGAGGAACAGACATACTAGATCAGACCCACACACCATCCAGCCCAGTAATTTGTTTCTGACAGAGCTCAGAGTCAGATGCCTCAGAGGGGGGTGCAAGGACCTGCAGCCAGAAATTGGGGCACTGCCCTCCCTGTAGCATGAAGATAATAAAGCTGTTCACACACAGCAAGCAGCCTGCTGAAGACTCATCTTGTGATGCCAGAAATAATGAATAAACCCTTCCCAGATTTTTCTGTCTATTGTACTGAGTGATGCCGAACTACAGCAGAAGCTTTCTAGTCTGATCCTTGCTTATCTTGAAGCTTCAGTGTACCAACATATAACAGCTGCCGTGATGCAAAGGGTACTGCACTGGGCTGGGAGGCAGGTGCAGAGCCCCAGCCTGCGACCCGTAAGAATTAGTATCTGGATGAGCCTAAGCACATGTACTGAAAACCCCTATCTGCTGTCAGAGGTAAGCCTTTAACAGAGGAGACCCCTTGCATTTGGTCCTGCGATTTCAGAATTTCATCCATCCCTAGTCTTAGTCCCAAGTTTCTCCTTGGATTTACAGATCTCAGCAAGGACATCAGAGCGGTTCAGGGAAGGTCAGACGGGGCAGGAGCATGCAAGGTGTCCACAAAGAGTGTTCAGGGAGGCTTCTGCCACTTTATCTGGCATACGAAGCTCTGAGTCAGGCCTCTGCATGCCTTAAATGATGCCTGTAGCCAGGGAATCCTGAATATGGAGCCACCTGACATTGCCCTTCTCTTTGTAGAGATGCCTAAGCCTTGTCAGTACAAACATATTTTGGGCAGGGGAAGTCTCACATCTGGCCTGCAGGAGCCTAATACTGAGCTCTGCCCGTCTGGAACCAGAAACAGATTGGTGTCCACTGTCTTTGTTTCAAAGTACTGATTAAAGATCACTTTTTAAACACAAATTAAAGAGAATGTAATACAGAGGACACACCATCACACTGTGTTCAGAGATCTGCATGAGTAACCCATGGGAGCTGGGACTTCTCCTGTTTGTAAGGCACACTGTTTATGACAGCTATAGAGAAAACTCGTCACCTGGAACATAAATTTTGTACATAACCCTAATTAAGCTCAGTAAACCAATATTTAATTTTCACAAACATAAAGTTTACTGTGGAAGGAAAATTTACAAAATAATGGTTAAAGTTTCCCTCATCTGTATACCATCTGTGATGTCAGCTTCTACTGGCTGGTCATATTACACTTGCCTGAATGCATATTTTGCACCTTGCTGAATAAATCAAAGCTGTTATGTATTTTACCTATGATAGTACTCCTGCTTAGGCAGTAATGTGCCTGTGTATTCAGACTAGCTTGGATGTTTTTCACAGACCAACAGTTTTAGCCCTTACTCAGATAAAACTGACACTGTTTAAATATCATTTGATGCTGGGGGAGAGATGTTACCATTTAATATGTCTGCTTATTATGTTCATCCTCTTTGCTTCTCACACACATTTTTATTTGCTTTTAAAAAGCCTCTTGTGTATGAATTCCAGGTTTTTAGTTTGTACTATTCTTTCTGCCTGCAAACATGTTTACAGTCACCTCTGTTGCAACCAAGGAATGAAATTAAATCAGTACATTGCAGTAATTACAATAAATTAATTATAAGGCAGAAGTGGAGATAGTTGACATTTCATTGACTTTATAATAATAGAGTTGCCAATGTTTGTGTGATTACCTCCTTCCGTCTTGTTCGTTATTACACTAGGAGTTCAAGAAAGCCCTTAATCTCCACCATAGTTATCGGACACAGGATGTAGCAAGGATGGGAGGAAAAAAAGGAAGGAAAGAGGTTAGCACTGTCCTGTGAAGAGAAAATGCACATAATTACAGAGAGAGTGTGAGTTTCTTTTCAAAGTTATGAATTTTGGCTTGGTCTTCCCTATGGGGAAATAACAATTTATACAGTGTACATACAGCTAAGGGAGAAGAGAAATTGTCGCTCATCATAAGAAGAAGGAAGGTCGTGCTTTAGATGGTTGCATTGCTTTTTATTATTTGTTTAAAGTTTGTCTTCATGGGTGGTAGTAGGCAAACACGAGAAAGTTGTCTCTCTCTCCTTTTTACATTGTGGACTACTTTGAATGTCAGATGACTTCATTAACAACTAAATTGATAATGGTTCCCCTCACTCAAATCCCATCATCAGGTTTTGCCCTTCTCAGTAATTCCTGGCAGATATCAAAGATCACTAATACCAAAACAAATTTTCAAATCAGCAAAAGTTCTTCCATATAGAAAAGGAGATGTATGGGTAATACTTGGCAAATGCTGATGTTTTAAATAGATTTTGCCATATGTATACATGTGAGCATTTCAGCAAGGTGTGACTTGTAGATGACAGAGCTAGCACAGTACATCAAGAAACTTAGCATATACCTCTGAAAGACCATAAATGATTCACTGCAAGTATTGGCAAGTCCTTCTAACTGAAATCCTGGGGGACAGTTCTCTTGTATTAAAAAATCTGTATCTGTTAGGGCATGGGAAAACAATCTAGAGAAGGGCTATGACTAGTAATGACATGCCTGAATTTACAGAGTAAATAGTAATTCTGAGGGGCAAACTGGGCTTTTGTTTCAATAGTTGCTAAATTAAGATGCCAGTTTTGAGTGCTGGTCTCATGACTGGTGTAAACCCACCTAACAGCACACTACCACTTACGGGTGGTCTTGTCCTACCCTGTACCTCTCTTTTTTTGTTCTGTGCTTTGTTTCAGTCCTTTTGACCATGAGACATGCAGTGAGTTGGATCAGTTTAGTGACCCAGCTGGTGCAGTCTAAGGATATAGTGGGAGAGCATGGCCAAGGGCAGGACAGGGAAGGCAGAACTGCTCACTGCTTCTTTTGGTAGTAATGCAGTTTTACATCAGTTTAAACTGATAATGAAACCGCACCCTTGTTGTTAATTACAAAACTTATTGTCAACACCCATTTATTGGATCACCGCACAGTACAGTTAGATAAGTGACAGAGATATTGATGAACATCTGTGTGGCATTTTTGAATGGACAGTCACTGCAGATACACCTTTGACTGTTCAGGAGGCTCACCTTAGGGAAGCCTGAGAAAAATTGTACTACGAGGTTATAACCGAACTGGGCCTTCTGCACGAACTTCCAAGGATTGCTTGTTTGTGGCAGTCTTCAAATCTCTCAACTCATCTCTTTCAGATGAACAATCATCCGTTCTTGGCCTGTACGTTTGCCTGGATTTGCTCCTTCTGCAGGATAATTCAGCTGTTCATCTCTTCAGTTTACAAGTCATGTGGAAGGAACAGCTAACATGCCATGCATTGTTCCTGACATAATTCTCATACAATGTCACTGCTCATCCTCTCTCTCCTTCATTTGATTGCATTTTTTAGAGATTGTAAGATATCTAGGAAAAGAACAAATGATAAATGATAATCAAGGAACAAATGATAATGATAAAACACTTCTTTTATCATTGCTTAAAAACAACAGAAGACATAAATCTTTATATACAAAACTCCAGTTCCTGAAACCCCCCATGAGTACACCTCTGTAGGATTTGTGCTGTCATTATATGGGAACGGACTGATCTTCATTGTTCTAGGTCATTCTTCTAGGTCTTCTAGGTCTTTCTGCTTGCTAAAGTTTTCTCTTTGACATTGTCTTCATTCCTTTTTATTTTAGCTCCTCTTCAGTTACTTTGCTATGTATTTCCAAACTTCAGACTAGCTCTGTTCTGCTTCTTCCAAATAGTAGCACTCTCAAGTCACATCCCCACTGTGCTCTTCTAATGAATCATGTTTTGGTCTGATTTTTGGGTGTGTCATGGTGCTCATTTATTACCTTTGGAAGGTAGAATTTAAAAGATATTTTCTCAAATAACTAAATACTGTATATTTTGGTGCTTAAAGTTTGTATTATACAGAAAGTCAGATACAACTGTATGTATTGTAGTATAATGCCATTGCAAAGATCCAAAATTTAGCATATTTACCAGTGGGGTGGGGGGGAAGGTGATTTTATAATGGTCCCTAGGAAGTGAGGTTTAACCCTTCCAAATGAAGACATTAGTGTTATTCATGATACAGGTAGCCTCAGCTTTGTGCTCTGCTAATTCTCTTCTCCCATGCTAGGAAAGGATTTGAAATTGATATTCCAGTCCTTCCTTGTGAAAGCCATTTAAGAAAGATTGCACTCATTTCCAATGGAAATTATCCTTCGTTCCAGTAGAGATCTTTGCCCAGAAGTAGAAAATAGCCAGTAGTTGTCCAAGGCTCAAAGCCAATGCTATATATAGAAAAACTTTAAAATAATGCCTGTTCTCCAGGCAAAACTTCAGAAAAACTAGAAAATGCAGATACATAATCATGTGATTATTCCTAAGTTTACTGGGAAGTCGCAACCCTGACTTCAGATTGGAGTATTTCCGACCCTAGAGCGACGGTTTTAGGAACACCAGCAAATAACTTCTGCATGCCTCTGAGTGGAGCAGCAGTTTAATTCAAGAGCTTTTTGTCCTCACCACAGCTATTTTTACAGACAACCACAAGATTTTACTGGCTTGATTCGATGGCAAGTCAGTTCTGCTCTCCAAAGAGTGAAAAGAACAGCAGTTTTGGCAGTTTCAGTTCCTGCCTGATGGCAATCAAAAAAAAAAAAAAAAAAAAAAAAAAAGAGAGAGAGAGAAATCAGTGTGACACATACTGCTACACTGGATTTTGTGGTATCACTTAAACAGAGAGGTGGGGTGAAGCTCATCTGTTTTTTTAACTGCAGAAACAGAAAATGTTATTTGGAAGGAAGAGGAAGTACCCCAAATCTATTATGTCTCAAAGCTGACAGTGTCTCTTTAAAATGTACTTAAACCTGTTTAACACACCCCTACTTTTCACCACTCCCTGGGAACACGCACCTCTCATAGCAACTTGTAAATCAAGAAAAACCAAACCCAGCAATTTATCCTCCCGTATGCGGTGGCTATTTTAACACACACCCAACCTGGCCATATAATTAAGCTATAGTATAGTTAGCTGACTTGGAGCTTTCAGATTCCATCTAAAATGGTAAAACTACTATAAGTCTAAAGGTTTCAGATTCTCTGGAGCAGAATTACACATTTCAAAATGAAAATTAAGAAAAAGGCAAAGAATTCAAAGACACTGATTTAGGCACAATAGTATGGAGGTTTAGCTCATTGATCCATAGAAGAGGTCAAGCCCTGCTTATGTTGGTTTGTCTGCAGCCCAGACATCTGAGCTGAGTGACTATAGTTAACTACAAGCAGGAAATCAGTCTATAAATTCAAGTATTGCTGTGGTTATAGCTAGAGGGTTCAAATCCAGAAAGACCTGACACAGTCCTTCTAGAAATGGAAGCACTATTTTCTTCTGAACGCAGGGACAAAAGGCAAGCAACTGCCAGAAAAGCACAGTGATTTCTTGGTGTCTTGCCTTTTCCCCCTTCTTACAAGCCATGGGGAATGCAGTGGTGCAGACCTGCACAGGTGCTGAGGCCAGAGACATAAATAGAATAAAAAGTCCCAGAGCAAATCAGTTTGACAGATTTCACACACAAGCAGCCTTTCGTAGGCCTGTCCTACTCTCTTTTCTTACTACCAGCCACAGATATAAGAGCTAGCTGTGGGGGGCTGTACCCTAGAGATCACAGCACACCCTGGGAACTTCTAGAATAAAACTGTGCTGCTCCTTGAAGAGTATTTTTCCTGCATCCTAGCTGTTGCCTAACTAATTCCTGCTTTTAGCAAGGCTTCTTCAGCATATGTGTGTTGTCTTACTTCCCCAGAGGGCTGTCACTCAGACTGGAGTAGAGCATGTCATTGGGCTGTATTTCCTGTCTGCATTTTCACTGTAGCTTCCTTAGGGAATTCTTAATGCTTCTGGTCTAGCTATTCTCACATGGTTTAAAAAAGACTAGTTTTAATGAACTATAACATTTAAATAACCTTAAGTTCCACTCTGAAGTATGCACAGAAAATATTCATTAACATCAGTTGCTGGCATCTGACATCTCTGCCTTCGGTTAGATGTCTAAACCTGGCAAATTTGGGGTACTTCACTTTAGCAACAGAAGTTTGGAAATGTTGGCTATTATCCAAACAGATTAGCCAAGGCTACTTAGCTGTATTATACTTGCTAATTACAAATACTTTGCTGCTATATATTTTGAAAGTACTGCTTTAATATTAACTGATTAACCCACGTCACTAATTGTTTTTAAGTAACGTAGTTTTCCTTCAACCCAGCACATTTTTCTGTCTATGGTTGTGAGTATATAATTAAACAATCTTAATTAATTTTAGGGTCAGAAGATTCAGTATCTAAAAAAGACACTAGTAGTTAGAAAATAAATTTTATTCTCACAAAGGCTTTTGCCTGAAAACTGACAATTTTGATTAGAAAATAATGCTGCAGTGCCTTAAAGGAATTACAGTTTACGGCCTCACACTTTGTCATTTCTATGTGGGTCAGACTCCCACATGGCCGGATTATAGTTCCCTTGCCATACTTTCTGTGTAAGTGGCCACAGGGTAGCAGGGAAGAAATTTTCTGTGATGCATCACAAGAGATATAGTTTGGTTGACAAAGAGACAAATTTTGGTATAGTATAGCTGCTGTACTTTCGAGGCTGCAGAATGAACTTTGCAACTTGAATTTTGGCCAGAAACAGAGAAAGAACTTTTTTGCATACTGTTTCTTTCTTTTTTTTTAGTTTGCTTTCTGCAAGAGAAAAATTTTTCTTTGAAATCCTGTCATTACATTGGATTCATCCAACCCGTCTAGGTGTTTACAACACGGATGCCTACATCTGACTTGTCATTTTAGGCTCCTTTCAAGACAGTGGAGAGAAATAGTCACTTTTAGAGCCCAGTGCTCTGACCTACTTTAGTCATCCACATTAGAGTGAGATGAATTACATTAGGGGAGTCTTGGACGACAAATGCAGAAGCAAGAGCCTGACTTTTGATGTAGGCTAGCTTTTTTATTGAATAATGCCCTTGATGGAAAGTTTTGCCCTGCTCTGAAAAAATAAATGTTTGAAAATACCTGTCATCAGTTTGGCTTCTCCTTTCATTGACTAGAATTTGGATCATTTACTTAGACATTAATTGGCATTTAGTTTTCTCAGGCTAATAGCCTGTACAAGGATCCAGAGCATCCCACACTTGAAATTACTGGCTTCTTCATGGTATGCTGCAATAGTATGGTGGCAGGATCTGGAACTTCGGGAGCTGATCTGGGACTCCATGATTAAGTCCAGATAATTATAATAATTCTGACTTGATTCTTTCCCTTTTAATATCACCCAAATTGCTTTGAAATCATCCTGTTTTAAAGTCCAGGCTTAAAACACAAGAAAGATTTCATTTTCATTGCACTTAAAAACCAACAACAGCAACAACAATAAAAAAAATACCAGCCCAATTCTTGGTGTACTGATCATTAGAACTCATTTAAAATAGTGTTTCTACCGTCTCACTCTCCAAAGTACTTACGGTTTTGAAAACAGCTATTTGGGGGAATATAATTTATTCAGAATAAAAGGGAAGGAGAAGTTGATATTTAAAATATATTAACTTCCTCATAGTTGCAACAGGCTATTGGCCAGTTTATATCATAGAACAAGTATTCTGTAAAAGCAGGAAGAGAGTTCAGTTGTTTCTTCACGTTCTCAGTCCACTAAACCCTATTTGCAGATGTGCTAATTTAGGAAATTTATTGTCCTTTCTTTTACATGATTCTGTTTGTGATTGAAGTCTGCACCTGTAGTTTAATTCTGTGCTTAGAAATGCTATTAATCCTTCTACTTCTGTGGACAAGGAAGGATGATGAGACAGCAAAACTCTTCTCTGGAGAAACCGGGAGGGGAACATGGAGGGAAGATGCCATTTCTGTGCTATCATTTTTACACTGGCAGACGACCTACATTTCAACTTGTATCATAAATCTGCCTTGTTATTTTATCTGTCTTTCGAAGGGATGAGAAATTTTATTTGACTGCAAAGGTATATATGAGTAAGGAAAAGGTCTTAAACATTCACCATCCAACTAAAGAACAAAATCAGTTCCAAGAAACTAAAATGGCTATGCTGAATGACTCTCAACCAGCTCCTTCACTATGGAGACTGTCTTATTTTAACAACTAAAGCAACAATATTGTACATAAATTTGGCACCAGCTTGATTTTATTGCTAATTGTTTACATTAGCATCAAAGAATTAGGAAACTTATTTCATAGAAGATATCAATTTTAATGCAATTTTATTTATGTACATTATACAGTTTTTGCACATAAGGGCATAACAGGAGTAGTAGTCCTTGATCAGCCGAAAGGTCTATTTAGCCCTGTATTCTGTCTCCAACAACGGCCAAAAGTAGATGCCTAAGGAAGAGCGGAAGGATAGGTGAAGCATATATGTTGTTTTCCCTGAGTGCCCTCACAGTCTAACTGTGTGCATGTTAGGGTCTTTCTTAGCCAAACGTGTTTTCTGTGTACCTAGTAACCATCACTGGATTTCTCTTCCATGAAACTGTCTTGTTTCTCATTGAACTGTTTTATGTTTATGTACACATACATGCATATATATGTATGTACACACATGTGTGTACATACATATATATACCTACACATATACACATGCATACACACACACACACACACACACACACACAGAGGCATGTACATACATGTATATAAACCAACTGTTTATAAACTATTGTAAACACAGCATCCTACAGCAAGGATGGCTAACATACATATAAAGAAACAACTCTTTTTTTTTGCTTCCTTTCAGGTTAATTTTGGATGCATAATGGCTCTTACACTGAGGGATAATTGAAATTCACCCTGTCCATACCACTCATGATTTTTAGATCTCCTCTTATATCTCCCCTCAGATATCCCTTCACCACACTAAAAGGCTCATAGCTGATGTATTTGTTCCTTTTGTGGAAATAATTCTGTCTTTGGTGATCCTTATTCTCCTTCTCTACCTTTTAAAGTTCAATTGCATCCTTTCTGTTTCCCATTTTCTGGCCTTTGACTTATTTCTGGGGTTATTGTTGTTGGAATACATTTCCACATTTCCTACCTTGTCCTGTCCTTGTCCTAGAAGCTATGCTAGTAGTACCAGAGCCGGCATGTTCCAGGAAGGAGCAAGAAAACAACATTTTTACCATTCTCATATTCGGCTTTGATGTGGATAGCACATGGGCTCAGGATCTGTTACATCTGGATGACATGCACATCAGTTAGGCGTGCTGGTAACACAAATGTGGAACACACCTATCACATGAAGGTTTCGTTAAAGACGTGGGATATTGGTTCACTATTTTGACAGATACAAAAATTTCCATGTGAGTTTTCAAATGACAGATATTTGTTAATTTCTCAATGAACTACTTTGATCCAAAGAATAAAAGAAAGAATCATTATAGTAGCAAAGACTGCTTAGCCCTGACAGATAATCTCTGCACAATACCAGAACAAGGAGAGAAACCCAGTATATCAGATAAGTGTAATTTGAATCTCTTCACATGGTTATCTTGTTTGATACAAACAAGAGATTGTGGGTTGTCTCCTACGTGTTTAAAGTGTCTATGACCAACTGCTGTAACAAAATTTTGAATAGGTAACAGGGAGAAGCTTTCCTCCCTTTAACATCTCCTCCTCCTTTAACACCTTTTAACAAGATGGCTTTCCTGGAAATCGGTACTGTGGCATCTTTCCCAGAGCTCCCAGTGAGAGTCAGTGCAGTGGGTATTTATCAAGTCTTGTCTATTCTTAAATGAAAAGAACAGATCTAATCATAATTCTCACACTCCCACTATTATTGGTCTGAGTCTGATTTTCATTTTTTTAGCCACTTATATCAATGTTCCTTGTTAATTCAGATGATGATAACACATTGACAAATAAGCTATTTATCAAAAACATAAGCTGCAAAACTGGCTACAGCCATTCAGCTGATACCATGCAGATGTAATTTAACTTTGCCAGATTTTCAGCATAATTTTCCTTAGAACTGATTTTATCAGTAACTCTTTGTGTTATTTTAGCTGGGGTAATAATGGTGCAAGGTTAAGATACACAAGTGTAGCATACTATGGACCAGACTTTCAAGGACTTCTGCAAGATGCTCCATTCATTTGCAGAGTAGGGAGGTATTCAAATTGTGGGAAAAGCAGGCCCATTTGCATTGCAGATTGTAAATCTCCATGAAATGTACTGGCACCTGCTATGATTAGCATATTTTCTCTACTACTCAGTTTTAGAGAGGGAAACAGAAGAACCTGCTCTGCCTATTTTTGTGGCGACTAGAAGCAGGGAAATGGTTAAGACACTTTGCACACTATTTATAGCAATTTTTTTTTCCCTCTTTAGCTTATGAACTTTGCCACACCTTCCGGGAGAACAATGGGCTGCCAAATACATCTTCATTGTCTCAAACGATTTCTTAGCATTTAAAAATGTATTTGAAAAAGCTGTGACAGTGCTCCATCCTGTACTCAGGCAAGCACGATTAAACAGCCAGTCTACATACCTTACACTCACCAGCTGAAAGGTCTTCCCCAAGAATGGCAACCTGCAATAGCAGTAGTGAATGTAAGCTAGGCTGGCAAAAATTAATCCGTAAAACAGAGCACTATCCCTGGTGCATTTTGGTGTTTCAGATCAGCTTATTACTTACTGAAATATTGTACTCATTTTAACAGTAACATAAAAATTTAAAGTAGCTTTAAGCCACTTTGCCTCTGCAAAGGTCTGTTGCTGCATGATATTACAAAATGACTCTCCTCTACACCCATTTTAACCACCTAAGTGATAAACTTCTGCAAAGTACAATACAAAAAGAAAGAAGATAATTCCTTGTATTATGTCTAAATATTCATTTAAAGAGTAGTGGAACCAGTATCTGTAGGCCTTAATAAAAAGGTTGTGGAGCTGCTCTCTCTCCAGCGAGTATTTAAACCATAGGAGGGTGGAATTACTATGGTAACTGTGTTCCCTCCCACAAAAAAATACCTTGTAACTTGGTGGGTAAGGCAGTCTGCTGGGAAAAGTGGGCTCCTGTCAAAAGGAGGAGGGATTTTAACTTGGGTTTAACCATAATCTAAGTGACTTTTTCAACTTGCAGGCTGTTGCTTTCTCCTTCTGTAATTTGAAAGGGCTAGGCACGCTCTGAGCTGAGCCTGGCAGGCCGGTTAGGCAGAGGATCGCTGGCTTTGTGAGCACTAAGGGAGGAACAGAGCTGTTAAAAAGGAGCCCAGCTGTTTGGCACTGCCAGTAGTTAGGCTTTGCAAAATTGCACAGGACTTTGCTTATCTACCTTGAAAACCTGCACCTCGCTCTGATTTAGGATGCCCCTGGAGAAAGAGAGTTTCCATCTCATATCAGGTCAGTAGTTTATTTTATTTTGGAGTGTCTCTCTAGGAGCAGGAGTACCAGAATCTTCAGAAAAAAAGTTACAGAGACCTCATGGGTGTATAATGATGGAATGATCTGCCTGTAGAAAAAATTATACTCCTTATTGCTCCCTCTCCTCTCTGTTGTACCTGTAAGTGCTCCTGGGATTCACACAACTGTTTCTAGGCTGGTTCTGAGTCACACATACCTATTGGTAAGGGTGTGCCCAGGGGCAATATGTTCCCTTGGTTAATAAACTATTTTCACTTGCGGGTGAAAAGCACCTCTGTATATAGATGTAGTAAAAATCCCAGTACAAATCCCTCAGTTTATGAAGAAGCAGAGTGGCAATTAAGGGAGGAGAGGTCCTCGAGTTAGCCACCTTCAAGAGGAAGATGTCATGCCAAGCATGAGCACCACTTTCTTTTCTAGGTAAATAGTTTGATGTTTGCTGGGTTGGGTCTTTTTCTCCCTAAATCACCCCTCTCCTTTTGATTTACCTATTAGAGCTGCTGCCTTCATATGTAGATGATCCTAGATCAAGCTTTAGCAAGAAAAGTATGTTTATAGTAGAAACGTAGAACCCACCTCCCAGATAAAGGTCACCTTTTAATGAGCTGTGTTTACTTGCTAACCCACTCTGGCTGGCAGCTGGCCAGCATTCACTGCAGACACCTCTCTCCATGTTAGAGTATTTAGTTTTGGTATTCTTTTGACGCTAGTTACATTTAACAATATTCACTTTGGGAAAAACAGGTTCAATGGGCAGGTAGGGCCGCACTAGTTAACTAAATAGGGGCAGGGCCTGGGCTTGAGCAATATCGCATGTTTGTCCATGCTACTATTTGTTAACATAATCCCTGACATAGTTTTGTCCCTGCCAGTTATTACTTTCTGAAACAAAACTCGGGCAGAGATCTCTCTAGTACATGCCAATTTCCAATACGAGTGTGGATGAGGCCACACAGGTGGGTTTTTTGGAAAGCAAGTTTAGCCATATGGATGCAAACCATGCTGTGCCACCTGCCTTCAGGCCAGAGCCTGGGCTTCGGTATGCCTATCTTACTAGGATAGATGTAGCTATTTTATCTGCATCTTGAAATTCAAAATTAGGAGACCATTTCCTAGAATGTCTTTAAGTCTTTTGAACTCAACAATAATAATAGCATCTGATATCCCTGAAGACAATAGCTTACCAATCCTATCTGAAGGTTCAAAGTATTGAAGGATTTTTCTTTTGGAAGACTGTATGTGTGAAAAAATGTATTCAGCAATCCATTCCTCCCTTTTTGGGAGGAGTCAAGTAATGGTATTTTTCTAAACAGTTGCCTGATGAGTCACTGCTCATTCCCACTTCTCTCTTATGGATCTGCATAAAAGCTCAATAGGACCATGCTACATTATGCTGTTTTCATACGATGACCATCCTATAAACTTTAATAAGAATGTGGAGGTAGAACAATACTTTGCAATACCTTTTGTACTTAAAAATGGAAACTCAACAAAATGACAAGAAAATCATAGATCTTACTAGAATCAAGAAAAAGATCTTACTATCAAAGAAAATACTTTGTAGAAAAGTATAAGCTAAAGCTAAATGCACAGAACATGACTGCCTTGTTCAGAGAGAGATAAGAATCAGGAAGCACGATAATGTATTACCACTGTAGGGTGCCACATGCATTTGACTTTAATAGCACTGAATAAGCTATTCAAATCTAAATTATGGTATTTCTGAACTAGTTATGCTCACTTTTCTGCCAGCGCTACTCTATTTTATAAGTCAACATTCCCTACTGGCTGTTTCTTAGGAAGCATTTTAAGAATTCTTTGAATGACAAATAAGCCTAAGCCTCTATTGTTGACAAAGTATTTAAAATCAGCTTGCTAGAAATGACCTCCAGAATTTGCTGGCCATCTGAGCAGCAAGATATTATGACCTCTGGTACTAGTCAGTAGTGTGTCCCTGTTGCTCATTATTAATAATTAAAAACGTGGAGTCAATAAATAGAGGTTTGTAGAAAGGAATTCTAAGGCATAAACCTGTATCAGGCCACATCCTCTGCTAATGTGAATTATGCTAGATTTTGGTTGAGTTACAGCCCCTTTTATCAGCTGAGGATATGGCCATTTATGAATATATTTATTTCTTGGAAAATCTTCTCCTTCATCTTGAGAGAATGGGAACCAAAAGCAGACTATTTGCCTAATTCCCAACAGGCAGATTACATAGACACCATAATCCAGAATACTATCTGTCTGTGCTGTAACTTTGAAGTATGGGAAGTTTGTTCCTGGATAACAGTCATAGGTCGCTTTCACTGTATGCTTATTCTGAAAATGTTCAATTCTTGATATGTGGTATTGCATCATATACTCCTTACTGGCAAGGTACAATATTTGTATGTGACTACCATAGAGAAAAACAGACAGAATGATTAGCAGTAAGTGGTAATTGCTTTAGGCTGTGGAATCATGTTTCCTTTTTGATTTTTTTCCAGCTTTGAAATAGTAAGTAACCAGCACAGCTAACATCAAAAATTCACCATCCCTTGAATCTGCTGAATGCTATAGATCAGTCAATAAAGGATAGCTGACCTGCATTATTCTTAAACTGACCTCAGAACCATTCTTGGATTTTCTTGTATTTATACATTTTCCTATTCAGGTTCCATGCTGTCATGTCATCCAATGAAGATTTAGCAAAGACTGTCTTAACAGAGGCTTACTTTAGGTAGCGGAGCTGGCTTGCTGCGCCCCATAGTTTCTTCTCTGCATTCAAAGGCAGTAAATACTGGAAAGTATCGATTTAATTTCTCCAGACTCTATTGTGTGCTTCTCTTTTTATGTTTCTCAAACATTCCAGCTAAAGAACGCAGTGCTATGAGAAAGGTTAAGTTTACCTCTGCCTGCTTTATGAGCAGAACTTTTTTAGTTGAATGTAAAATGATGACGAGTTAATATTGTCCAGTATCTGGATTATGAAAGAAAAACTCTTCAAAACAAACAGATACTCCTAGTCTCAGGTGTAATTATTATCAGTCAAATTATATTTCCATTTCAATTCAAGGGATATGTATAATTTTTTAAACCTCATTCCTGTCCTGCATTGCTTATCAAGAAAGACCTGTTTCATTTTTGAGGCATCTGCATTAAAACTGTAAAAATGCAGTATGTATGCAGAGAGGTGCATTCACAAAATTCTCGATCGTGAAAAGATAAACATATAGCGTCGTGTACCTGAACATGCCCCAACTGCTGTAAATATTTTTCACTTTCAAAAACCAGGAAGTTGAGATGTACAAGGTTCAGAAAGGTATGCTCGCTTTCATTAATTAATTCTGAAACTTGTGGTAGCTGGTAGTTTATACTCTGTATTTTCTGGACTGTTACTGTGCTTCATCAATTGCATTTCACCAGATGTAAGCAATGTTTAGATAATAACTTCATGCTATTAAGTACCAAGCTTATGAAGGAGTAACCATCAGCAAAAATAAGGGTTAGAAATGTGACTGAAGAAACATTTGCTAAGTTAGTTTCTCTCAGAGTTTGGTGTTTTGCATAGAAAGAAAGTCTTAACTTTGATGGAAGTCAATAGCACTAAACGACACTCGGCATCTTGTATAACCTCATCTCACATATGTCATTACAAAAGTTCCCCAAATATAGAATAAGTGTGGGCTTATACAAGACACATTATAAGCAGACTCTGTATCTTAAACAGAAGCACAGGGTCTTCTTTCTGTTTATTACAGTCTGTACCAAAGGTGAATGCAAATGTGCACAGATTAGAGGGACTTGCAACAAGATCTCATGTGGGAGGGTTTTTCCCCACAGATGTTTTGCCTCTGCCCACATACTCAGAGCAAGTACTTAATGTGTGTCAGATTCCAGTGTGCATTCCCCACATAACACTTCTGCAGACTTTTCCTTTGATGAAAGACAGCGTTTCCCCATATTCTTCTATGTAAATACCTATATCCTATTCTTTAAACCCTCAAGCTGAGAAGCAGCCATATAGCTCTGTAATGTATATTTATGTGGAAAATCCAAATGAGCATAGTATATTCTTCCAAACAGTTGCTTCGTTTCAAGGTCTGTGAAAGCATTTTATTTGGTGAAACCCAGCCCTAGTGCACTTGAAAAGTACACCAAGCACAGGAGTATAACTCACTGGTATTTTTAATTGATCTGGTATTTCTACCAGGTGCCACCCTTTTCCACACCTCCTCCCTCCTCCCTAAGTGACTCAGCCTCTGAAGGAGAAGCCTCTTGACTTTGCAGACAGCTGGATGGAGAACGACAGGACAGCTCTCTGTCTGCTTTAATTGTATCTCACTTCCAGGTATCCCCAGGTTGACATACCACAGTGGGCCACTCTAGGACATTGTCTTCTACGACATATAGGTAAGGGGATTTACTTGTCTGCTTTTTATCTAAAGTCCTACATTTTCAAATGTTCAGTGATATCTAAATGACCAATTTAGGAACTTCAAGGGATCTGATTTTCAATAGGTGTGGAGAACTTGCCTGTGAAAATCCATCTCTTAAAGTGTCTCAGTTTAGGTGTTCAAATCATTTGTGAAATCTCGTCTTGGCCAAACTATCTTAATCAATTGATTATTTACATTATATTGCCAGTATAATTGTATTTTATTTTACTGATATTTCTCTGATGACAAACTCACCGTTCACACAGATTTTCATGAACGGCTGTTTTAATGTCTCTTTTACTCTATGGTTTGTTTTACTGTTTCTTTATACTTCCTTTGTTATTTTTATCTAAAATGAAATGAAGAGAATAAAAATCTAATTTACTTGAATTTGCTTCAAGTGTATGATTTTGAAAAAAATTTAGCAATAGCTTGCCTTTTAAGAACAAACTACTTGTGAAGTATTTGTAAATCATTTTGACCTTTGCAAAAAGTATATAGCAAAAATACCTATTTTACTTTGATATAATCACTTTTGTTCACCATGAACTGAACTCATAAGCAGGAAGGGTTCTTCATTAAAAATACTTTAAAGTGAAAGGAAAGCAATAAATTAGAAAGTCTAAAATTAACCATCTTGGTACACTCTATACAAAAAAGGCATTTAAAATTGATCATATATTTTTCATTTAAAAACACATACAGTTTGGGTTCTGACCTAGCAGCTTATTTTATATTAGTGACAGTTCCAAAGCTGAATTTCTTTCAAAAGAGTCTCATACACCCACGTCCTGAAAAACCAGTTTTGAGAGCTCTTTCTGCTATGAATAGATGAATGATTTCTGTCTTACATCCACGTGTTCTCTAGTCCAACCTCGCCTGTTTTAACCTTGTCTAGTTTCTCTTTTATTCGCATGTACATGTACAGGTTATTCCTATTCTTTATGAGGGCTGTTATCAATTTTGTGGCCTAAACCATATAGTGAAATACTTGTTTAAACAGATGCTATTTCCAAAAGTTTGCAAGTGTATTAAATCACTATTGCTCTGATCTGAGATTCAAGAAAAAAAGATCATTCTAGGATTGTTTTTAATCTCTATAAAATACATTTAGTTATTTGTTCATGTAGCTTTCAGGAAAATGACTAAGTAGTGGCCAAATAAAGAAAAATCATTCCACTTGTGATTTTGAAGGATATAAATGACACCCAAGTGTTTATTTGTTAAGCTTCGACTATATGCTTGGTACTGTGCTGAGTTAAAAACAGCGTTACTCTTTCTATTTCATGTCCTGATCTCCAGTTTTGAACATGGGCAGTTGACACTGGTGACAATTTTGGGGGCACGAAAGTGCAACATCTGTTATAGAGATCTGAAGCTGACGGACTGGACCCTTGAGACTGTTTAGGAGATGTTTACTCTTCTACTAATATCTTTGACCAAAATAGCAAACTTGGAAATGTGAAGGATGGCACAGCTTTGGTTGCAGGAAGCAGGTTCTAGCTGTAACGATGATTTGAAAAATAGCCTTTACCTGAAGTGAAGAAGTGAAGCCATGTCTAGAAATCCAAATGCTTTTTTGAACTGAGGTAGTTAGATCTGACAGCACAGTCACAGCATTTCTGATAGGGTTCTGATGGATCTTCATTTGAAGGGAGAAATGCTGTATAGAACTAAAAGCAAAATTGCTATTGAATTCCCACACCAGCAAGATTTCAGCTCACACACTTATAGATACCTATTTAGAAGAACAATTGTCATAAGAAGGGATAAAAATGATAAGTTATTATATCTCCCTAATGTTTTATTTATAATGCTTGGAGATCTTGATCCTTTATCAGGTCAAAGTGACCTTAGTCATTTGCTCATTCACACATCTAGGTCCTATTGTTTTTAAGGGAAATGATGCAGAAAATAAAATAACATAATTTCCTGACCTGACATAAAAGTTGTTAATTGAAGGCAAGGAAATACTGTAGTTTGTTTTGAAACTGTGAATAAGTAGGAACAAATGTGCATTTTGTTTAAAATGTCGTATCATCCACATTCATCTCATACAAATTAAAGAAAAGCTATATAGGATAGAATTAGTGATGTTAACAGTTCTAATGAACAAAAAGAAACAAAGTGACGACAAGGTAACCTTCATTTTGTTCACTCATCAAGAAATAAAGTCATTCTATCAAAAAATTTCTCTTGGACTGCAGCGAAAGAAAGCAAATAGTTTAAAACAGGAAGGATGTGGAATATTAATTTCCTAACCACTTATCAGATTTCTAATGCCATAATTCTAAGATTTTGAGCACTGTTTAGTCACAAGATACTGAATGTTCAACTTATTTTACAACAGAATAGTGCTTCAGGAAAGTGAAATTTTGGTGAAAAGTTCCATATTTGGGGTAGAGAAAGAACAAACAATCTGTTTACTTTCTTTTTCATATAACAAATATTTCCCTTTTGAAAAGCTGGAACTTCAAGAACACAGTAGGTGTAGAAAGCAGTAGCCAGCTAACTATGGCTCTGCAGAGCCATATAGAAGAAATCTGTTTGTTCTAGATGGCATTTTATGTGGAAATACCAGACTCCATCAATTCTGTACTCACTCAATTTTAACAATGTAGCACAAGAAGCATGAAGACAGGAATTCTTTTAATCAATTTTTTTAATCTAGATATTTTCATCGATATATATATTTATCATTCAGTATGTATATAATAGTATGACATTCGATATTTTTAGGCATCCACATTTTGCAAGGCTTCGTCTGAAAAGACTGTACTATGAAGACAAATTACTTGACTTTTCATGAGAAAAGAATGTACCTCACTCTACACTTTAAAATTCAGTATGTTGAATTCCTTATTATACAGTGTGATGACATGCAGTACCTTTAAGTTGGGGAAACAAATATTGTCTGTTAAAAACAAAATGCATATTATCTGAATATTTAAATATAAGGTCTTAACCACTATCATAGTTAGAAGCTAAAGAACAAAGACTTCTTTTTTATTGTAACTAGTTCAGTCTGATGTGGAAAAAATGATCCTTACAGGAAATGTTTGCATTATTCTTCTGTATTTTTTTTAAATCAAGCAATGCATACCTGTGAAACCAAATTACGTAGAAAGTTACAGCCAAGTAGAGATCAAGGAAGGCAAGAGGACTCTGCTTTGGAAGAATAGGTGTGTTCAGACTAGCTTAAAACTAGAAGCTCTAGCTTTGAGGATTTATGGCAGATTGAGGTCTTCTGCCCTCAGTCCAGGTAGGATGTAGAAAGGAGATGTAGAAGTGTGAAGGTAGCTGTTAATGATAAAATTAGAATCATAGACCTCTACTCGTTTCTGCATGACTTGCTACCAGCTTAAAGAGGCATTTGACTTTCTCTGAGGTCATTTGAAGTTTTTTCTGAATTTCTTTGGGATTGTATTTAGATTTCTCTGAGAATGTGTGTGTGCTGTGGGGGTCTGAATCCAGGACTGGCATGTCTTAAAACTCTATGGGAACTGCTCATTGGAGTGGCTGGGGCAGTTTTCATTTTCTTTTAAAGTTTCCTGATGCTGTTTTTAAATTCAAATTACACTGGAGCTGCATTCCTGTTTGTTTTTGTTTTGCATTCCAGATGAGTTTTGTTCCAGTGGTTGAGATCTTAAGAATGCCTGCACACAATTGACTACTTTACTATAGAACACTATAACTTCTCTTTCTCAAAATTTCATTTTCAAAGTTAAGAACCTTTTCTTGCTGTCACCTAAAATATGGTCTGAAAATAAACAGCTCACTGGACTGTCTGAATAATGGGATGGTTCCAGATCTTTACGAGATGAGATTTTAAACTAATGTGATCCTCAAACTCTTCTGTCCCCTTCTCCCTCCACAAACACAGACATACACACACTGACTCCACAATAGTGAAGTCCTAGAAAAAATGCCTTGAGGAGTTGTATATTGAGTCTTTAGGTATGATTCTTTTCATTTCTAAGATCTTGAAATTTAAATCTTACTCTGGTGATTCTTAATTGTCTGTGCTAGACATTAAAATAGGATTTTTTTCAATTTGCATTTCACATTTTAATGGATTAATCTTTGATACATAATTTGAAAGTACAATGTCAAGCAGTAGAGCTTGAGGACAACACGACAGCATTCTCTAAGACTAAAATGCATGGGTTTAAAATTTCAGAGCACCTGGCACATTTTAAGTATGCCGATTGTAAAAGGGAGTACAGCTATTTTTATATTCATTTATGCATACCACCTTTGGGCTTAGAAACTTGGTAGTAGTTTATTCTGGATGCTGTATACATGTGTAGCAGAAATATTATTTTTGCCCTAAAAAACTTTAAGAAAACAGAATATAGAACAACAGAAAACATGTCATTCCAGTTAACTGATAGAGGATGAGTGCATCACTTTCACTCTGGACCAGTTTTCATTCTCCACTGGACTTTCTCTTGTCATGTGTGGGTACAACAGGGAGTTGCAAACCTGTCTTTCAGTCACTTTCCAGGGTCTCAGTGTCATTGACGCATTTTTTAGTTATTCTGTAGATTTTACAGATAAGTTTCAAAATGTAACATGAATATAACCAAGACAGTGATGGATTTTTAAGTTTGGAGATAATTTACATATCAGTCCAATTGTCTGAAGCTTCCATGTTTATTTTTAACAAAGGTGTGATACTTTCCTGACAGCTCTGTGCAAAATTTCAGTTCCCATCATGAATGTGTGAAAAGAAAGGATATAGTATGCCATAAAGACTACATGGCAGTTCCCTGTTATTTTTAATGAGAAATATTAAAATTGCAAAATATGGGTTTTTAATAAGATATTTTAGGCCTTAGACTGACAGGATTTGGTTTAATTTTCATGAAAGAAGGCTCAGTTTTCAAAGGTTTGTGATTCATTTCCCTCAGGAAACTGCTTTAAAAATTTCAAGTTACTTCCATGCACAGTACTGTTTTTCTCCAGATGAAGTGCCAGTGCTCACTGCTTGTGAAACACTGAAATGTCAAGCCTCCTATTACCCAGGGACTGAGTGAAATGAAGAGCAGTATCAGATGTCCAGCTGTTGCTAAACTGAAAATATAAATAAATCAGAGCTCTTTCTATCATCTTGTTTCTCATGTGATCATGACAGTTCAGGAAAATATACAGACAGATTAGTTACTATCTAAAACTGACTGCTTGATAACCTATCTGAATATTTTGTAGTAAATTAAGTGAATATCTGCTTAAAATCCTATGTCAATATTTTTGAAAGATATTTTGTAACATATTGCAAAGTAAGTACAGTTCACCATAGCCCTGAACATATTTTTATTGGGTGGGAGCCAGATTCAGCAGTCACATATTTTGTATATGCACTGTGCCAATGAGAGCTTGGTACCAACAAATAAAGCTAAAAGGAAGGAGTTTTGGTTAGTGCCTTTGAATCAACATGCCAGAAGTTTATACTTTTACAAACATCTGGAATTTCACAACTGGATAAGAAATATGCAGACTTTTGGACTCAGATATAATTTTTGTCTTTATATCTTCACTTTATAAAAATATTTGTATTTGTTTACATTCATATTTTGGTTTTCTGCTTTCTTTTTTTATTTCTCAGTTATCATAAGCTCTTTTACCAAATGGTTTGGCAGTAAAAACATAAAAAAGAAAGATCTGCTGTAGGTGCAATTTATCATGGCAAATAAAAGTATCCAATATGCTTTATTGTTAGAGCTGCTTTTAGTACCCTTGCTAACCTTTTGCCAAAATTCAGCATTTTCCCCTTCCATCAGTAAAGAAACAACTGCAAACTCCAGTCTCTCATTCCACTGTTAGGTGAGTGAGCAATACACTCTTGATTTCTGTAAGAAAACAGGATAACTGTGTCACCCAGAAAACCAGGAATGTTTCTGATTTTTAAAAAAAGCTGTCACAAAATCTGTTTTCTTTGGCTTTTGTAAATTTTAGCAGCCTGACCAGTGGAGCTGGTTGGGAGCATTCCAGTTCGACATTGTTTTCCTGGAAAATGATGCCTTTCGGAAAGGAATCTCTTTGCTAAATAGAGTCAGTTTTGTCAATACTCTTAAGTCAAAGTTAGGATTGCCTTTTTTTTTTTTTTTTTTTTTTTTTGAAAGGAGAAATTTTTTGTAATTAAAATGTCATTATGTTCTGCTTGATGCTTTCCATATGAAAGTTGATATATAAACGTTCCTTAATCAAAATCCAAATCCAGTGTTTCAAAACACAACATGAAATCGTTTGAGTGGCTCAACTCTCAAACATTTTTTTTTTCAGATCAGGCATTCTGGAGGCTTGTTTTTTAACCTTATTTGACACGAGAAAAATATTTGAAATGAGAAAACTGTTACAAGGAAGAAAAAAACCACTTTGTACTGTTCTGTTCTGAACCCCGAGTCAGCTGCAGGCCACTAAAGCCCTGAAACCTGTGAGCTGGATGGGTGAACCCATGTGCACCTAGGCATCGCTCTGAGCCACCAGATGATAAAATCTTCACATAAGCAAATCATCTCACACAACTCTTCATTACTATCTTTTCCTCCAAGGGCTCTAACCACCCTGCATATTCTCAGGGAAGGAGATCCAGACAGAGGGAAAAGAAGTGAGAGACCATATGACAGACACAGATGCAGGGCAGGCCTATCTATAGTCGTAATCGGGGAGGGAAAAGTGCACACTTTTTTGTGCATCAGTTGTGTTTGTGCATCAGTCCAAAGAGGACTACAGTTAATGCTAGGTAATTCTACTATATCTTACTAAACTTAGGTAAGTAAGGGATGAAAGTGGCAAGTGAACTTAAACTGTCTTTGTGGCTGACTCTTAATTGCCAATTGTCTTTTTCTTTTTTTTTTTTTTAATATTTTCTTTTAGATCCCAAAGAAATACACCTCACTGGACAAAATGTCAGCTTTCAGCATACGAAAACAGCCTCCTAAACAAAGCGGTAATGCTGATTCTCCATTTTCTACTCTCGGGACATTCAGAGCAGAGGTTGAAGCACTGCATCCTTCCTTGCCCAGGAACCGCTTCCGAGCGTCACCGTGCCCCTTACACACTTACCTCCCAGGGCATGCTGCCACGCTTCAGCAGTGACAAACTAGTTATTTGAATCAGCGGTAATACCTGCTTTGGAGGCAGAGGTAGCAAGGTTGTGTATGGTTTCACCAGAGGAGACTCTGGGTGGATGGCAGCGCCCAGCAGCACGGTGAGGCAGAGCGGGTGCATGGAAGCAGCGGGACACAAAATGGCGGCTTACCCTGCCCAGGCCTCTGGTTGCTGTGGCAATGCCACAGCAGCATGGCAGCCGGCTCCCTGAGGTGGCAGGGGAAGCAGCACCCTCCTTTTGCCTCACCTGCACAGGGGAGGACGGGGAGAAACTGAGGGAAAAGAGCTTGCGAAGACGAGGGTGTGGGGATGGGGAGGAAGGAATGCTACTGATTCATTATCAAGTGGGATAATTTGTTGCTCAAGAGAAGAACGAAACTTTAGGAGGGCTGGAGTTTGATTTCTATGCAGGGAAATGCCCAGGTGCAAGCTGGAAATCCCACAAAATTTCCCGTTCTTCCGGACCCTATGAAATATTTCCAATGACTACAAGATCCGAGGTGCACGGGGGCCTGGTTTTGGTGGGACATGCCAGGCCTAAGTGCACAGAAATGGGCGCCAGTGGCGCATCAAGGGCCGACCCTGGAGGCGCCAAGTGACTCTGTTCAGGCCTCATTGAAAAGGTTTGGGTGAAAGTAGTGAGGAAGCAGTAAATGAAAAAGCAGGTAGAAACAGCAGTATTTCAGACTGGGCCATGATAAGGACAGACACTCTTTGTTGTCCGAATAAGAAGGGGATAAACTCCATGTGTGTATGTTCTTCTGACCTAAACTGCTGTATCATATCCGTAGTTAATTTTTCAACTATGCTTGGCAGGTAATTATTTGAACAGATATTAGTACGGTTCAGGAAAACTTAGGCCTTGTGTTGTTTCTTGGAAAGAAAATACAGTATACATTATTTCGCTGCTGCCTCTATAGGTGACTTGCTGAAAACTTGTGTGCTTTAAGAAATCCATGATTTCTATGAAATCCAAGTGATTTTTAGGTAGACGATAACATTTTTACTAAAATGCCATTGGAAGAAAATCGGTGTTCCATATACAAGGTTAATTTTAATAGCTGAGCACTTCTTGAATATATGGGTGTGCTTATGTACGTGTCATTGAAGAATTCTTCTTTGCAACATTTGGAGGCGATTATGGCTCCAGTAGAGCATAGATTTAAATTTATTGCAGAGAGCTGAAAGCATCTTTGGCCGAAACTATTAGTATGAAAGGAATGCTGGGATAATATCCATCCCTTTAGTTACTGCTAATTATCCTTGCTGAAGAGGAGTTTTATCTCTGGATTGCGTATATTTGAGCTCATATTTTTCCTGCTTTTGAAAACTGACAAATTTTTGTTTTTCAATGCATGTGATGGTGCCCAATTAAAAATATTTAAATAGTTATGAGAATGAGAAGCAGCAGTTCTTGTGGTTTCACCTTCATTCACAACTCTTGAATTTTGAATAATGCAATTTTTGTTTCTATCTATATGTTTGTCTGGGTCCCTGTCGCATTCCAGTCATTGCTAGTACTATCAATATATTCAAAACTGGAAATGTTTAGAGCAAATGCACTTAATATACTTAAAACTTGCTAATTACAACTATCTCCTTTCTTGTAAGTCAAGAAATGGTACAACCATTGTTTAAACTGATGCAGTTCCTTACTATCTTCAGTTTGCAAGAAATAAAGTGGATATTTTAATAGTGCTTGTAATGCACCATTGGCAGTATGCAGGTGAGGCTGTGATATCTCCATTATCTGAAGTCTTTAAGTCAGTTTTTAATACATGATTTAAAAGACAAACTATAGCTCAAGTGGAAGTGAACAGGCTTGATGCAGAAATTGTGCAAAAAGAATAGATGACTTTCTGCCCTTAATCTAAGTGCATTCTTGCAAATCTCATCTTTGATGTGCCTGTTCATTTCTTAATGGTCTCAAAGGGCGACATTTATGCAGCTCAAAAAGAGAAAGGCAAAGCTAAAACTTGGCATGAGGGCCCAGAGACAGCAATATATATGTTGTTGCATCCATCACATCCGTATTTTCTAAATGTCTGTCCCTTCTATAGCAGCTTAGTCTTGGAGAGAGGTAGTCCAACACAGAGCCAGATAATGAATTTGCAGCTAAGCAAATATGGATTGATATTGATGTCCAGTCCTTGAACTGGCCATAGTGAACTGCAACAGATGAGAGCAGGCACAGCATGGCTTACAGTTAGGTATAGATTTTTAGACTGAATTTTATCTTTGTATTCCAGTGGGGTTTTTTTTCATGAGAGAAAATATATTTGAAAGATGAGTCTTTGCCATTCTCACTTAAAATAAATGTTTGGTTGCTTTGTCATGATTTGGTCTTCCATCAACTTTACTTATTTGTCATTTCTCATGGTCATCACTACAGCTGAAGTACTTGGAGTAAAAGCAAGAGCTGTGTTTTCTTATAAATCAGAACAGAATGTCAAAATACAGCTCCAACAAATGATGCAATACTGACTGCATGCATTTTCTGTGAAGTGTGGTCTTTCTGTATGCAAACTGTACAGTGAAATGTCCTAACATCATTGTCTCCTGAAATCCAGCAGTGTTGAACTCCTTTTGCCTGGATGCTCAGAGAGAGAGGACTTTATTGAGAAAATCATAAAGGTCTCTAAAGGAAAACCTGCAAAACTCAGTATTCTTCAGCAGTTTGTTGATTAATTGGATGCTATTGATAAAGGTTTTGTATATTTAATTTTTCACCTTCCCTTGTCTTGGAAAGTTCAGTGCAAATATCACAGCTCAAAAACTGAGTTTCTATTAGAGCTCAACTTTTAGACTTCCATTTTAAAGGGAAGTGTTATAATAGCCCAATAGCTCCCCCCTCAGAAAAACAGGCTGATGATAAGAAATTTAAGTAGGAAGAAAAAGAAATGAGAATAATGGACAATGGTCTTTGAACATTTTTGTTTGCTTCTGTGCCAAACTCCCCATAAAGTGAAACCAAAGGAGATATTCATCAGCTTTCTAATACAATCAGGAATATTCTCACAGATCAAGAGACCATGGTCTTGTTACATTCCTCAATATACTAGGCACTAGCACTGTTGAGCACAGATGTTTTAGGTTGTTTTCGTAAGTAAATAAGATGTCTGTGATCATACTGTGTGACTATACATGTGTGCCTGTTCATCTGTTAATGAGTAATGTTGAAACCATCAGCCAATTTTAGTTAAATTTGACAGAACTTAAAGGTATTCCATTTATAAACAGTTAGGTAAACTAGATAGCTGGTTAGAAGGAGACCCTGTTAGTTTACTGCTTGAGGAAAAAGCTTCAGAGTCAGTCTGACACTTTTGAGAAACCTGAAAATCAACACATGTTGGGCAGCATGTAGGTGGAGGATCATGTGATCATCTCAAGATTAGCTTCCAGTTGGGATTTTGTTGGACACCTGAAAATGCAGCAACCACAGACAAACCTATAGGAAATGGGGATTCATTAGTTCTGCTTTCTGGGAATTACTCTTGTATGTGTATTTCATAATTTCTTTATCGAATCTGTGATATCTGTTTACATTAAAGAATATACCAAGCTGTTTCATATTAGGAATGAAACTGAATTCAGTTTGGTAAACTGGGCTTCTGCAGTCCCTTCAGGGTTTATGGGAATGAGCCACAAACATTGCAAGGAATCAATCTGCACTAAACATGAGCTTCAGACATAATCCTTGTGACTTTTTTTTTGATGATTAAAAAAAAGTGTTGTCTGATAGCTGTGGTAAACTGCTACAGATTTCAGCCTTTCCAGTAGAACTTTCAGTTTCCAAAGCTATCCCATACTTTCATTTTAAAGACATGTTTCTCTGCGTTTGTAGATAACAAGAGCCCCTCTGTTGCAATTAAAAGCAGACAACAGGTTATTCAGGATATTAACAAACGACGGACCCTTTTGCAAGATAACAGCTGGATAAAGAAAAGATCTGAAGAGGAAAGGTAGGAAAGATATGAAGAGCATTCTTTTGTTCTTTAGTTTAATATGCTATGTATATTTTATTTGAATGTCTGTTTTTTATGGATGATCCCTTATCACCTAGAATTACAAAATTTTCATCAATAACTGTTATTTGCTCACCTTGATAAGGTATTGATTGCCTTTTGGAAGTCTTAGTCTGTTTTTAAGTGACTGCTTTTCAATAGAATATTTGTGCACTGAACATTTTATTTGATATACTGAGAACCTCAGGCTTCTGCTCAACTCGAGAAATTGCACATTTCATGTATTTAGGTTACAATAATACCATCTGACTTTTTTTACAGTCATGAACATTATAAATTCTGACATATTCCTTTAAGGAGCTTAATGATGTCATTTGAAATTTACTGTAATGCAGACTTGGGCTTGTATTACAGTAGCAGCTCCACCTTGAGAGCAGGTCCTAATTATTTGGACCATGAACGGCTCATAGGAAGAGAAAATTCTTACTCCAAAGTGATGGGAGTAATCTAATGCAGAGCTCTCCAGTGAGCATGGTTATTGAGGTGGTAGACAGCTGTGAAGTCTGATTGAAGGCAGAGATCTTTTGCCGAGAAGGAGTTTTCTATTTTTAATATTCAAATTTTAACTAAATATTGTCTTTCTTTTTATTAAAGTGCTGATGAAAACTATGGAAGGGCTGTGCTTAACCAATACAAATCCCAAGATAGCCTACACAGGTAAAGTAGTCTCTGAACATGTCTCTAATGCTTTCTAATACCTTTCTTACTGAAGAAAGTTGAACATCCTTTTATTAAATCCTATTTGAAGCAAGAGCTTTTTTTATTCTGTTTTAGCCTAGTCATGTTACCGTTGTAATCAGACTTTGGTATCAATAACTGTTAAGCTGGTAATTGCAATGGGTGCTAACACCTGAATGGTCTGAGATCATGTATGAGGCCTTAATACAAGATTTATACACTGTTTTACTGGTGATGAGTTGTTCAATAAAAACAGTGACCAAAGTGGCATTTCTAACCCTTTTTACAGCAGTAGCACAAATGAAAAGGAAGATCAGAGAGCTCTGCTTGGACGATACAGGTCTGATACTACTTTGGACAGGTAGGGCTTTTTTCCTTCTACATTGTATTTTGTGATTGTCATACTTGTGATAGGTTGTTTCTGTCTTGTCTTAAAAATGAAAAATGAATGAAAGTGGTTTGTAAATTAATATTTATGTTTCTTAAGCATCTGCATAGCAAGACTTTGACAATTCATTCAAAAACATTCAATGACATAAATGTAAATCTGATCTGAGAAGTGGTTCTTCAGACATCTTTCTCTTCTTTCTCTGTATCAATTTCTGTGTATTCTTATGTTCATAAATGCAAATACCTCTGTGCAGGTAACCCACCCACTCCTGTTTTCTCTTTTACAACTGTAATCAAAGTCCTATCTCCAACAGTTAATCTCAACATGGCTAAAACCTTAGTTCTCCTTTGTAAATCCTTGCTACCGCTTTGTACCATAATTAGTACAAATATCGGAACCATGTACTTAACATAAGGTGCTTAATTTGAAAGTCCTCTTCAGCTTAGACTTCTGTAGAGTAGTTTACTTAAGATCTGATTGCCTATGTTTGCAGATTATTTGTGCATAGCATCTTCAAAATTCAGCCCACATTAGCATCTGGTATCCACAATATGCTGAGGCACCAGAATTTACGCGATTTGGAAAAAGTATATTTGTTCGGGTCTTGGCACTGGATATTTTCCTTTGATGATCCTTACTTCTTGTATTGTAAGAAACAATGAAAGATTGTTAAAAATTACATTATACATAGAGCTCTGGAATAGAATAGACTGTAGAACTGTGTGGTATCACCTCTCTGTTGATTCTTCTCCAGGCTCATGAATCCTACTCTGTGTTCACTTATCACGAGGAAGCCATTCTATACTTTTATTTCCCTATTGCTCTTCTCCCTGTCTTTTCTATTCCTATAACAATCTTTTTGATCTGGGGGACCAAATTTGTATATAGATATTTAAGATGTGAGCACACCTTGTATATGTAAAATAGTATATCAATGGCTTTGGGTTCATTCTCTACTCCTTCTCTCATATTTCATAATATTGACTTTGCTCTTTTGAGTGCTGCTGAGAACTGATCTGTCATTTTCATAACATTATCTATTATAATGCCAAGACCTCTTTCCTGAGTGATAATAGTTGTTTCAGAGACCAATTGTTTTTCTTGGCAGGCATTACTTTGCATCTTAGAAAAGTGAATGTTATCTGCCATTTTAGAAGTCTGATATTTTAGTACATGATTTCTGAAAGCCTTGCCAGTCAGCATTTGTTTTGACTACCATGAGTTAGTGTCATTGGCAAGCAACATCATTTCACTCTCCTCCTTTTTCCAGATAATTCATGAACATATGGAAAAGCACAGGTCTTGCAGATATTCCTCCCTTCAATCTGAAAAATTGTCATTTATTCCAAATCTTTGTTTCCTACCTTTTAACCAGTTATTTATATATGAAAGGACCTTCTCTATTATGACACAGTAGATCAATTTAAGAGCTTTTAAAGAGGAAATTTCTATAAAGTTCTTTGGAAATCCAAGTAGAATATATCAATTATGTCGCTGTTATCCACACACTCATTGACTTCAAAAAAAATTTTAAGGCTTGATTTTCCTATATAGAAGCCCTGACTTCTGTGTCAAAAGTCGTAGGCCAATTTCAATTCCTATGGTGTTGCTGAAGAGCATTGTCCTTTTAGATATATACATCTGCATCTATCTTTGACTTTTTGTTTTATCCTGGGATATTAAGATGTCTGAATTATTTTAGGTTGTAAGCTGACTATCTTTGTGTTCTGGTATATACAAATATCTAACATAAAGGGTTCGTAATATGCACCAGATGTGGCAGAATGTACAAAGAAAGGATTATATGTGTGAATATACATTTCTGATAGCTAATAGAGAATATGTCCATAAATGGTGTGAATAATCATGGTTCGATCTTAAAATGATCAAAATGAGGAAGTCGCAGTCAAGTTGTTTATTTTTCCTCATTCACCACTAGTCTTCTCAGAACTGTAGAATATAGCCATTCCAAGGTTAATTTGTGCACATCCATTGCCAGAAGGCACATCTACAAGGGTGGACGACATGTTCTGCGTTTCCTCAAATTTGCAAGCTAGGACATAAAAGGTTATGGTGATTCATTTTATCCTAACACCTTTTCATAGCCTGCAGTCAAATTTGGTACTCCTTCTTCCTCTGTGAAGGAAGATTATCCACCGGGTACAATTCCTTTATTTTCTTACAAATGATTTCTGGTAAGCATAAGCATAGTACAGGAGTCTCCAGGCTTGGAATTCTGGGCAGCTTGCAGAACAGCTATATTGTTTGGTTGTTTATATAAAAAAGAAGCATTCATGTTCTTTCTGTTCAAATCTAAAAGGCAGAGTTGAAAAATACAGCACTGTTTCTTGAATGTAGCATAAAATCTAAAGGCTTATTTCTCCTTGAGAAGAATGACCTTCATACTGGAGATCTGAGCTGTTTACAGACAGTTGTTGTAAGTCATGTTGTTTATAAGGAGAATAATTTTCATCCAGCTAAAATGTTATGGCAAATGGTTATGGAAATTTGCTTCTATCCTGCAAAGGGCCTATAGGAGTTACCACATATCAAGGCAGAGGTTGGAACATCTTTACACGTTTCTACTTTGCATCCCTTGTGGCCATAACTGTAATTTTCCAAGAGACAAGGATTTTAAAAATCTGGATGTATTTGAATTAAAGTCTCTTCAATAGCCAGTTTTCAGACTGGCAAAATACTCATTGAAGTTCTAATAAAAAAACAAAAAACAAAAAGAAATAGAGGACTACAGGAGTAATTTTGAATTCCTCATTGCATATGGACATGTGACAGCAAAAACTTCTCTACAAGCCATTTTAAGTACTTCTGTTACAGCTTCTTGCTTCCTGGCTACTGCCATTTCCATGTTCAAAGAAGGTAGTTTGATATGAATTGTGCCTTACCCTATATATCTACAAAATTTAAACATCAGTTTCAGTATTAAGCCTCTGGGAGTGATGTTGGGGGTGGCTACATCCATTTGCACCACTGGCTGCAAACACAAGGAAATACAAGCACAGTTTTCCTGTCTAAAGAGTCAAAGTTTCCTCACCATGGAAAAGAGAATGATACAGGGAAAATGAATAAAGAAGGAATTAATTTTTACTGTTTGTTTCACTGTAAGAATAAGGAGGCAATCAAAGAAATGGTTAGGTAGTAATTTAAAGCAAAACAAAGCAAAACAAAAATTTATTTTCCCCTTAACCCATGAATTAATTGTAGGACTTGGCATTGCAGGATGTTGCAGAGGCTAAAAGTTTGAACTGATTCAGAGAAAGGTTAGATGAATTAATGAATCGTTGGTCCAAAGGTTTCTGTTGGAGACAGCATTTTGGGTGCAAACTCTTCATCAGAAAATTCTTCAAACATTGATTGTTGGAAGCTGAAAAGTTTTACAAGGAAAAGACAACATTATACTTACGTTTTTCTTTTACTTTTTTCAAAGCATCTGCTACAATGTTCAGCAGTGGAGTAGGGTGCCAGATGTAACCTTTAAGTCTTCTTTAAAATGACCAAATACAGTATTGCCTTAATTATTATGTTTAAATGTTGAAAATATGAAATGAAAGCAAATGGTTCGCAGGATAGTTATGGATTAGAAGAAATGTTCGTTTGCTGCTGCAGTAATGTTATCGAGTATAGTGAGACCTCTAGTGATCTTTTGAGTAACTGCTGGTCACAGTCACAAGTTGCCAGAGATATGAGGTAGCTATTTGCACAGGTACATTTAAGATTTGAAAAAATTACAGAGTACATGCTGGCGCACATTGTATCATGAAACCTCTTTGTAGGGTTCCATTAAATACAATAGTAGCCTGTGATAACTGGCTGAAAGCAAAGTAAAAAATGTTTTGTCTCAGCACTTAATATTAGATTAATGGTTCTAGGATTAATTGCTTTTTTCAGTTTATAGAAGGGAATAAATAACTAAAATTAAGTAATTTCTATATTTAAATAAGTGGTAGTTCAAAATATTTTTCAGTTATTCTAGCTATATATTTAAGATAAACCTCTCAATTTAGTAATCTATCTTACTTTAGAGCAGTTTATTATGGAGCTTTTTGCAGTCCTTTTATTGTTATTAAAGGAAGTCCCATATATGAAATGAAACTCATAGTATATAAGTATATAAGCTATGTGTCAGCTATTATAGTGACATAGAGCTTTCTGTAAAATTTTGGAAGGGTTTTAGGAAACAACTATAGAATCTGTAAAGAGTTTGAAAAATCACATAGCTGTTTCTTATTGTCAATCTAATAGCTTAATAATATCAATTTAAGTACAAATAATCTAACTTCTGTGAAAGAAGTTATTCCTATATGTCACTGCTATGCTTTATCAGGGATTTTATACCAGAGTATTTTCAAAACACATTGGTCTCTAAAAGCCATAAAGACAAGCAAACTATTACATTTCTCAATAGATGGCAAGAGGGAAGGAAGGGGGATGGCTTATGTTCTAAATTTATGGTACTACTTCACTGAAAGACTTTGCTGTCTTTCTAGTATTCTGATCTAATTCAAAGGATTTATAATGAATTAACTGTGACAGCAATTACTTGTCAATTAGTGTTTGAACGTAACCTTTTAAAACAATTTTTTTTTGAGTTGAGCTACTTAGGCTTTTCAAACAGTAATGCATTAAATTTATATTAATTCAGCTTCTGTTCTGTACGTATTGTAATGCTGAGTAATTTATAATCTGTACAGAAAACAAAGTGATGCTTCATATTTTCATTTCATTCAAAGTGGGTTTAAAAAAAGATTTATAGTGTGTATGAAAAATAATTCCATGCTTTTACAGAATTCCAGCCGGAAGTGATGTTGATAAAATAAATAAGTTCCCAACTCTGGATAATAAACAAAGCAACAGGTATGAGTATTGGAAGCTTTCTTATCATCTAAATAGTATGTATTATCATTATTAGTTACTTTTAATTGTATGTATATTTCAAGATGATAGGGAGATAATGTATGTATTATATAGCTTAATAATTGGCTTCATTTCACTGTCTGGCATCTGGAATGTAGGCAGCTATGTAGGAGTTGTCATAAGCTCTTTTCACAGTCCTTGGGCAGAAAAAAGGTCTTTTAGAGCACAATTCATCTGATGTCTTTCAGATGTTTTCCTTAGAATAACAGGACTTGTTCTCTAGAAATGCGTATTTCTCCACATAGATTGAAAGAAAGACGTGCTCAGATTTGCAAAGCTAATCATCATAGCAATTATTTAAGAAACATAACATTTTAAAAACAGAAAAGAAAGAATAGGCATGTTTTGAAAACATAGTTCAGTGTAGGTATGTTCCCAGAAAAAGCTGGGAACCAAAGTGTAAAAAATACTCTTTTCTGATAGGAAGGGGAACTGATTTTTCCAATGGAAGGCAAACAGAAAACATGTGGTTTCATTGGAAGTTTTTCTTTTGTCAGATGGTCAGTTTTTAATATAAAACAGGTTCAAGCCAATTTGTCATTTAAAATAAGTTAATAAAAAATCTTTGACATAAAAAATTCTGTTATCATTCAGATGGCCAGATTAGATATGTAAAATGACTAAAACACTAAAAATTTAGTTTCTAAAGAACTTACAGCTCTTAACTAATTGAAATTTTTATTTAAAAATGTTATTTAAAAAAGTCAGAAATCAGAAGAGCCCAGCACCATATTTATAAATTTAATGAGACAAATGTATCCCTGTGTGCCTTCATCAGCGTCAATATAGTTCTATCAGTAACAAATTGCAGTCAATATAGTTGCCAGGGAACTGAGAACAACAACTAAAAATCATCATGTAAAGTGTTGAGATTTTGCTTTGAAAAGCAAATGAGTGACTCTGGCATTTGAAGTGCAAGGGAGGTCATTCTTTTGAATAACAATTTTGCACCATTATGTTGTAAAACATGATGATGATGGCACATGAAACATCATATAGATTGGGTTTTGTGTTGTTTTGTCCAGGCATAATTTGTGAATAGACCTACTGTGAATTTCGAAGTAGGATTTAAGTGAGACTTAAATGATATATAACTTGTCCTACCAGATAGCAATAAAATAATTTGTTAAGTTCTATTCTTCAGTTGCATTAGAAATGCAGAGGACAAAACAATAACTTTATGATAAACTTTATGAGAAGAATAACTGGCTTAGAAGGTATGTAGTTAAGAGTATGAGGAATATCAGTTCGTTTTACAGGCATATAATAAAATAGCACAACACTGACATAATTAAATAAGAAACATAAAATTTAATGTATGAAAAATAAATATATTAATATTTTAGACTGAAATGTAGGTACAGAAGTCAAGATTTTCAGAAGTCAAAAATGACTTTGAATATCAAGTAAGGACACATCTGTCCTCTAAGCATCAGAATTCCTTAAGTTGTCCCAAACCTAGTATCCTTTGAGGAATTTACAAATTTCAGTTGGCATATATAACCATAATTATACCAATTACTGTATACATTTGTGTATTTTGGATAGTAGAAATCTTATTTCTTATTCTTGTTTTCCCATTTCACTTATTGAAGATGAATGAATAAACTAAGTTTATTTCCTTAACAGACAATCTTGGACTCCTACTACATCATCCACAAACACTGCTGCCACTTCTCCTATTAAAAAAAAAAGGTATTCACTACCGCCTTTGCTTGACTGCCAGAGGATATATAACACTCTATTATACCTCAGTAATGTCTCATGATTATATCAAAAAACATTATTGATTTTTCCCTCTAGCAAGCTTTAACTCTTCAACAAACTTCAATAAGCTTTTGCAGGCTCTGGCTTTTTTCCATGGGAGCACTGTGGTGCAAAATCCTCTTTGTACAGTCAGTTGATGGGCCCTGTGGACAAAGTACAATAGATGCTAGTTCTTTGCCACAGTCCCTAACTCAGCAAGCGTATGCTTTTCAGTGTCCGGTACCAAAGTTAAAGCATTGCAGCTTATTGTACTGGGGACCAGCTGAACTCTCTCATGCCAGACTTGTCCCAGTGCTGTTTCAATATAGATGAACCACAGTATGGTTTTCTGCATGATACACAGCTAGCTTTAAAAATTTGTATTTTGTATAGTATTATCTGGACAAGAGCAGGAACTGGCTGTAGAACAGAGAACTGCGTTTTTAATTTAAAAGGTAGTACTGGCGATACCTATCTTTTTTTATGCAACCTTTCCAGTAGCAACTTCTACATTCTGTCTGTTTGTGATTTTGTCTTCCACAGTCCGCACGCGAAAGTTATGATCAATAGAATTATGAAAATAGAAAGTAAAATATCATCATTCTCTTGTTAACAGCCCTGCTTGTTTAGTGGGAGTTTATAGTGGTTTTTTTGCTCAGTAGTTCTCTTCAGGCCCTTTGAAGATGCAAAAGGCCAACACTGAACTGCACTGTTTATAGTGCAATTGCTTTTCCCTGACCAACAATTGATAGATTGATACTTTTGAAAGAGGAAAAAAAAAGAACTGAAAGTGCTTGTGATGTTTATGCGACCTCTAATACCATCCTGAATCTGTTTCTTGAGCTGATATTTGCCCTTTCCTTTGTACATTCTATCTGGCTTTCCCGTCCAAGAATAATTCACATGTTTGTATCATTCAGGTTGCACAAAGCACTATCTTGGGTCAGACAATATATTTTTCACAACAGTAATTAAAATTACATGTTGTTCGCAATTTCATTCAGCTATCTGAAAAAATCATCTAAAAAGTGTCATTATGCAGTTTTTCAAAACACTAATAATTTAGGAAATGTTACAAACATTTCCACACCGTTTCTGAGTTTCTAACATTCATAGTGTTTAAAGAGAGAGATTCAACCTGCTGTCCAGCCCTATAACATTATATATTCATACTCAAGAATTTATTTATTTATTAACACTGACAGGCAGTCTTGGATGCCTCCACCAGTTTCGAGTTGTAAGACCACCACAGATACAGTGGAAACCAAAGAGTAAGTACTGATGATAGCTAGTTTTTTTTTTTTGTAATTCTAGGCTTGAGCTGATTTCAGAGAGAGCAGACATGGCAATTCTTTGAGGAACTGAGTTTGCTGAATAGGATGGCATAGGAAGAGAGAGCATCCCATGCCTAAATACTTGTTGGAGTTCTTAGCAGCTTCATGCCCAGCATTGACTGGGGTTTGAATATGTGAGCTGGCAGCTTGAGATTACACCAGTGCTGCCAGAATGAAAGAAGGCAAGGGACTGAACTAAGGCGTTGAACTCCTGGTTTTCTGCAATGCTCGTTAGCTTTGTTCTTGGAGTAGTCCAAATCAGAACCAATTAACTCTCCAGACAAATGTGCTATAGAGTGGCTAACCGTAAGTGGACAGAAATTTATTGCTGCTATTTGGCATGACAGCCAAGAGCTAATTCAGGCTCCTTTTAGTTACCAGTGTGGACATAACCTCAAAATCTGCTCAGTCAGCTTTCAGTGAGGTGTCCAAGAAATAGTTTAGAAAAAAATTCTCAGGCTAAAATTACTTGCAGATGAATGTTTAATGTTTATCTCTAAAATTGTAATTGCTTACTGACAGATCAGAAAGGGAATGGAGAATATTTCTCATCTAAAAGCAGAATATGAATAGTTTAAAATATTCATGAATTAACTTTCATGATACTCTTTTCTTAGGTCCTTTGTTGGGTGTGGCATGGCCTTGTGCTTCCCTAGTCTTAATCTGGGCAGCCTTCTACACAAGTCTCATGCATATCAATGATCAAAATTGGACAAAACAAAAATGAATGGATGCATTATTGTGCCAGATAGAATACCCTGGTTGGTCATGGCCTAGGAAATCTGTATCACTGGAGGACTTTGAGAATACATTAGACCAACATTAAGTGATGCTGATTTTGCCTTGAGATAGGAGGTTTGTCTAGATGAGATCCTTTGAGCCCCTGTTTCTACATTATCAAGTTGTATTTTAAGAGGTGTTGTATTGTATTGCTTCCATGGGACTCCCGCTTCCTTCAGTTACCCCTGCTTTTCTCTCTCCCTTCCATCCTACTTTCTTTTCAGTACCCATGCAGGATCAGTTCTTCACTTTTTTGCATTCTGAAGGGATAGAAACCTTTCTGTCTTTCTCTTTAGCTGAGTATTACTAAAAGGAACAAAGCTACTACTCTCAGTTGTGCTTAAAGCTGATCGATCAAGCTGAGTCCATTGGTAAAGGTTTTATAGCAGAATGTGTCAGGCCACCTTAATTACAGTTTTTTCTGAAAAATTTGTATATGGTATTTATTAATATTAGTTTATGTTTTTGCATATTATATATGAGGCTGTTAGTGAATTACTCATAGATGTCTGAATATATTAACTTACCAAAATACTGCAAAACTTTTGAGCTATCCAATAGTTTAGGCAAGACAGAAATAACATCAAAGATTGTTTTCAAAACTGGACCCATGAATTGGGTCATGGAAGGACTGTGCTGTCCCCATGCACATGGATCATTCTGTCTCTCTGACATAATTTTGATTTTATAGATAATTAAAGGAGTAATAACAAGAAGTTTGAAAGCTTTTATAAACTTGACACAAATTGTAGTCTTGAGTCTTGAAACTAGCTTTTCATGTCTGCTAAAAGTAGAAATAAATCTTCATCGTGGCAGTGGCCAACCTGTGCAAATTCAGCTGATTTGGTCTTGGTTTCACCAAGCTCTTTGGTGGATAAAAAAAGCTTTTACTGTAATTATAATCGCACCCTTCTGCTGACTTCTGCATTTTCATCATTCTTCTTGACATTCCCAGACTTTTTTCTAGATACTAAATGCATACGATTTTTCTTGCACAGAGAGCTATTTGCAAAGAAAACTATCTCTGTTTTATACAGATCATCCTGGGTTCCACCAAGTTCAGTGGCCACAGCTTATTCATTTGCAATTTACTGTAGAAGCATTTTTCCTGTGTAGTATACTTTCTCTCTAGCCATTCTGCTTACTTTAGAATACAAATATATCCTTATAATATTTATATGCATTAGTATTAGAAATATTCTGAGGTACATTATTATTGAAGCATTTTCCTATTTGATAAGCTTCCAGATAGAAACATGGATACAACATTTTTTCTTTAAAAATCCAATTAAAAAATACTTTAGAACTGGAATTTTGTTTTAACTATTATGCTCTTTCATTTTTTCTTTGCAATTTCTACACTGTGTAAAAGTCGAATGAGAGAGCAGTGGCAGGAAACAAGAAGCAACAAGTGTGCAGTTAACATGCCTTGATACCTGGCTTTTAGAGCTGTGCCTGTAATATAATTTCCAGAAAAGCCATACCTCTCGATATGATTCACTTTATTTGCCTTTGATATAGAACATCTAAGGCTTCAAGACAAATACAGAAGAACAAGAGGAACAGAAATGTAGTTACAGGCATAAATTGTGACAATTATCCTAATGAGCATGTAGGAGTCCAACAGAGACTTGAGAGTCCATGATGTTGGGATCATTCTATTGCTTTTCTCAGCCGAAGCACCATGTGTGACTACCATGTCTCATCTAGGATCTGGGTGATGATATGTTGAATATGCCCTTTAACTTGCCAGTTTTCACACCCGGATTGTGTGGGCTCTGTCAACAGCCCTCTTCACTGGGTCTCATTGTGATAGTGCCCAGGTACTTCCTTGATGGAAAGGAAGATGTGGACTCCCTTTTCCTTCCTTTTACAGAGGAGAACACATGATGATGACTTTAATATGTTACAGTGTACATTAGAACAAAAATGCAAACAATTTATGGCACTTTTAAGGGAAGTTCTATCTTTGCGTTCCTGGGCTGCTGCTTTAGCTTTCTACCATTGTCATTCTCATATTGTCTGAAGCTTAGTACAGACATTTCAGCTGGTTATAGTTAGGCTAACAGGCAAAATAAGAGCAAAACTACTATAATTTACATGGCTACCATTATCTTTTCTTTTGCCATAATAAATTTTAATCTTTAAAGGCAGTGAGTTTTTTTTAAACTATGTACATTGATGTGTTACATTACTTTTGTAGTTTTATTCAGCTTATAATGCAACTAGTTTTGAGCCAAATAAAAATAAAAAACCAAGTTTAGCAATACTTTTTAATCTTAGCTTGTGTTTATTACTGTCCATCTGTTTGGCAAAGATTCAGAATCACTCAACACCCAAGAGAAAGATGGCTCCTGGATACTGGGATTTTATTCTATTTTAAGTCAGTGCTTACTAGATATTTTTTGTATGTTGACTGCAATGAATTTATCTGGTTTCATTTCAGTATCTCATTATGGTCATGATAGTTTTGAAAGCACAGGATGGTTTTGAAAGCATAGGATGCATCCTTTATATGATGCCTGCCCAGCTTCCTACAAGGTGCTGGGATTCTCATAATTAATTACCAAATCACTCCTCTACTCTGATTGTTTCTGAATAATAGAAATAGAAGCGTATTTTTTATTAATCTTTCCTGACACTTGCCATTCTTGGGTCATCTATCAAGAACGATGTCACCAAAGATACTTGGTTAAACACTGATGAGCTTTTAATGATTAATTTGTTTATCCTTGAGAAGTGCTTTGAAGATGTAAGAGCTATCTGAAGTTTTGAATTTTACTATAACTTATAATAGCCACCAAAGGATATGCTTTTATTTGCCTAAAGTGAGTTTCAGGAAATAAAGTGCCAAGTATAGATGCTAATAACCACACTTTGAAAAGGTCACCATCAGTGTTAAAGATAGCTAAAGCAAAGAGCTGTGTCTTTTCTTCACATATTAGAGCAGCCATTTATCCTGCAGTCTTCAGGAAGGGAGTTTTGCAAGCATGGGTTGTCTGCTGAGAAAGATTGTTTTTCTCTGGGTTTATTATTTATTTACCTTTTTTGATTCTGAGACCTGATTCTAGGCTGCTATATTCAAGCATGACATGTAAACTTCTGTTGTGCCTTGTCTTGGTTCCATGCTGATTAAGCACACTTTACAGAACACTTGAAAGAAATTGCAATTGAAGCTAAAAATATAAACAGCTCACCGTAGTTGCACTTTTTGGTTATGAATTGAGTGTTGAAAACAACATGTCATTGATCAGAGTGTTTTACTGGAGAATGGTTAACTGAAGCATGATTGTCTTACTAACATATAAAGAATGAGAATAAAATTAAATATTATGTTACTTTGGTAACAATAATATTAATAATAAAACTTATGTTCATTTGTAGCTACATTAAGAAACAAAGAAAACCCTGTATTAAGTTTTGTCTTGGAAGGAAGGAAGGAAGGAAAAGAAAAATTAATTGCAAAGTGCTTCGATTCTAGCATTTTGCTACTTTGTTTCTGAAATCTTTACTCTTCTCTTTCTACAGGACCTCTCCTTCAGAAAATTCAGAAGTTCCCACAGTGTATGTCTTGCTTACCTTGCTTCATCATAGCTTTAGAAATACAACATACTCCATGCATAAACCTTGGATATTATTTTACATTTATTTATGATACAAAAACTGTAAAATTTATCTGGGGGATTTCCTTGAATAGTCAATCTCACAGAAGCACATGAAGACATCCTGGCTTGTAGATGTAATTATTTTCATATAGCTTAACAAGTTTCATTGTATGTTTATTCACATTGAAAAAACAACTGTAACTGCTTAAAAAGTTAAAAATTATTTCCCAATTTTAATTCCACAGTTTATTGCTATATAGCATATTGCTAATGCAAATATTCCTTTATACCAAACTGATGTTCTAGAGGGGAGACAGTGAATGAAAAAGAGAGTGGGTGAGCAAAGGGAGGAGAAACTGGTAGATTAAAGAGCTGTACACATGCGAAGGCTTGTAGTAGGAGGCATAAACGTGAACTGCATTAATGTAAAGTACTCCTAAACTGATTTGAGTGTCCATATAAAAGGCTGCTCTAATTTTAGAAAATAATTTTATAAACTTAATTAATTTAATGTACATTTCACATGGCCTAAATTAGAAAAAGATTGCTTAACCAACCTTTAATTTCATGGTTTATGATTAAGAGAGCTGCAAAACTTGTCATGGTGTTATTGCCATCCTAATAGGAAGATTATCTCATGGAGCATATACTCATTTCCAATTGTATTGGTCACCTTCTCCCTTTCTCATGATTTAAAAGTATTCCTGTAGTGACAGATCTGAATGTTCATAGGAATAAGCAATGATAGGAAAGTGTTTCAGGGATTTTAGCTATCTTTTAATATGATGGCAGTTAACAGAAGATGTAGGACATTGTGAGCAGCTAGTAATTTGTGGCTCAGTGGAAAGTAACCCCCAAAACCATTCTTAAATCTATGGTATTTGTCACATTCTTATTATGTGTAACAATCGCTACATAAAAATTGCCTTGACCTCTCAAAAACTTTTGCACATACCTAACTCTCTCTCTATGAATAGCTATATTGACTTCTGTGGGAACATTTATAGGAATAAAATAATTCAAAAATGTAAATGCTATGCAAGTATATAACAAAAGAATGACATTTTGCTACTTATTTGTTATAGTTACTCTGTCTAAGGGTAGTGCGGTATGATCTTAACATAACAAGTTGTTCCTTGAACAGAACTAATATTTCCTATTTTTTTCTGGGTTTGTATTCTCCACTTCTTAATGACTCTTTAGAATACCCCAACCACATCTCCATATCCTCCCCTGTCTTTGTTCCTCTATTTCCTCCCTTGCAGCATTCCACTGCAGTACTCTCAGGTCTTTGCCATATCCTAAGCCTTTAGGCTTCCACCATTTTCTGATCTCTCACTGTAATCCTTAAATAACCCTTTATCTTTAGCTCCCTCTCACTTCTCTGAATTACTGCCTGAGCAAGAAGCAGCATGTATTATGGCTGTATAGAGCAATGGATCTATGTACAGCTTGCTGGCTGGCTGGTAAAAACACATTAATTGGCCAGAAGTTATGCCAGATAACAGCTGAGCTTATGATGAAATGCCAGATTTAAGTCTTTCCCCTTTATCGGGCCACTGATTTTCATGGAAGTTGTGGAAGCTAATATCCTTTTGCTTGCTATTAGCCAGTGGATTAAAAATAATAATGGCAGGAGACTGACAAATATATGTCAGAGAGACAAAAGCATGCACAGGTCTCATTTCCTTAGGAAACCAGGACAGAAAAGATCTATTTTTTTAGCCTGTTCACACAGTATCCTTCATATGAGACAATCAGATCTATTCTTTGGAAATTCTTTTATTACTGAAATCATCTGAAACAGTAAAGGAACTCCACTTTATTATTATACCAATACTAGTAAAACAGCCTTGGAATAAAAAAAGTCTTGGAATACTAGCCATTCAAAAAGCTCAGTGGATGTAGTAATCTAGTACATTGAAACATTATGGAACTCTATAGATCCACATTTAAAGGAAAAAAAATGCAGGAAAAAGTTTCTAAAAAAAAAAAATCCTAACTTACTGTGGTTACGCTTGCAAGAAATAAAATAAAAGCTACAATAATAACCCATCTAAATGATATCATGTATATCTACATATCTTCCTATGCATTAAGCACGTTTTCATAATTTTCTTGCAGGGCTGCCTTTTCATCAGTACAGGTGACCCCTCAGAAATCAAAGACTGACACAGATGACCAAGCTATAACAAGGTAACATAAGCAGGCATAATCAAAATGATGTTACTGTGTTGATAAATGTGATTTTAAATACTAGATGTATTTAATATCCGTATAGCTCATTAGGACACAGTATGAGATAAATGCAGGATTTATCTAGTCCTACCTATTGGCCTAGAAGTGCAAACTTTGAGTCCCATCTCATTGGCTTGCTCAGTTGTCTCAGATATTTCTTTTTTTTTGTTTTTGTTTTTGTTTCCGTATGTCTAGCCTGCATCCTACTAAGCAGTATGTAGAAACTTGTTGCAAATGAATTAAAGTAGACTAATAGCAGTAGTAAGGATTATATTTTCTTTTTGCTTCAGCTTCCCAGTGAACAAATTGTGGGAAAGGGAGTGTCTACACATTACTACATATGTAAAAAGTCCCTTTTTGTGCATAGTACTGTTAACATTCAAAATAAGAAAAAAAATACACCATTTTGTGTGACAAAATTAGTGCATTTAAACAGATGGGCTTGTTCTTGTGGTATGGGTTAGACAACATATGTAATACTGTACCTTGGAAAGGGAACAGAATTCCATGAAACCTATTGGTGGAAAGTGACATAGAAATGGTGATTATTGAAGTTCCAGCAAATTGTAAGGTCCTATACTAAGGGAAAAGATAAGTTTTCCAAAAAAACCCATAACCCATGCAAAAAATTTGACCATATGACCTTGACCAAAACAAAATGCCAGAATGTGCAATTAAAAAATTAATGAATTAAAAATAGATAATTCTAGATATTCACTGAGAATTACAGTAGCTCATTTTTTCATTTTTTTAACTGGAAATGTTAAAAGGTGCAATTATTAAAATCAATTTATATTAGCTAATTTTATTTCATTTGATTCACAATGTATAATTTTCTGGGGTCTGGAGCCACAGTTTATACTACCTTGAGAGTATTACTTTGAGCCCTCCCCCCAAAGAGTACAAAATAATAAAGAAATACATCCAGAAGAAATCTGACAATGTAATCCCTGGGAAAAAAAAACAATGCTTCAGTGAAACATTTTCCTGTCAACAAATCTGGGAGATCTTAGAGAATTAAATGCAGCTGTATATTAACTAGGGAAGTCACAGCCATTCTTCATTCATAAAGGCTTGTTAAAGTCTTATTTAATCCCCATCCTCAATCAGTTCACATTCATCATCCCCCAGTGGCTCTCATTAGCATATCAAGCTTTCTATACCAGTTCCTCCATTGATGGAGAGCTATAGGAATGATATTTGACTAGTCTACAAGTTACTATGGTAATGTGCTACAGTTATTTGTGTCAGTATGTAAACCATAAGTAGCCTGTAATATTAGTTGGCAAAGTTCAACCCCCTACTCTTGCTGATTCCTTTACATTTGGCTCATGCTTCAGATGTCATTCATTTGCTACTGAGGTGCCAGTTTCACAAAACTACAAATTTTGCGAAATTTATGCTAACCAAAAATGTATTAAGCAGCTGTCATCAGAAGTGTCTTTCTTCTGTTAATGATGCCATATAAATATTATACTTCTGGCAAGAATGATTGTGCCACACAATGAAAGTTAAGAGTTACATGAAAAATATTTTTAGTGACACTGCTATTTATTAGAATAATATTTTATCTTATGTGAAATGATTTAATTTTATGTACTTTTACTGGGAATTGAAAGATTTTCAAGTAATGCTTTTTAAAGCCATACTTGATTATTTGTATCCTGGTAGGCATGTTAACGGTATAGTGAATTAATTCCACCAGAGAATAGAAGGAATATGGCAACTGGTTCTCTATCAAACTGTTCAGTAATACAAGGAAAATCTTTTGGAAGGAATTCACCTGAAAAGGATGACTAGATACTGTATGTCTTTCGGGAAAAAAATGTAAGCTTTGCTGTGCACTGTTCCATGAAAGGTCTGCTTCTATTAATGCAAAAAGCAATTTTTGTATTGTTTTCAAGTAGAACACTTAGATGTGGCATCTACCCTCCATATCTGGAAGAAATATATATCCATATATTCCACAAATCTATATAGAATATACTATGATATATATAGCATACCAAAGGCATATTGGACATACGGACCTGCACCTTAGATATGGTGGATGGCAAGAGCTTAGTATATATACAGAAAGGAATAGGCATCTCACAACTATTTAGAGCATCTATAGGTACCCTAGCGAAACATAAAAAAGAAGTCTAGGAGCTAGTGAAAGTGAAGATAATGACTGTCTAATAATAGTTACCGTGCATTATTCAGAGCTTAAAAACTGATCTTCAAATCACATCCCTTGGTATCTTGTATATGTGCCAACATATGAACACTTCAATGGATACATACAAACACACTCCTGATTTGTGCTATGGATCTTTTGTTCACATTGCTTATGAAGTTCTTTTTGAGTTTTATTTCCATTTCAGTGGAGATCTAGAGAGAGTATTTCTCACTCTGCATTTTTACATTACAGAACTGTAGCTACTATAATAATTAAATGCAGGTGTTTAAAAAACTACATTGAGAACCATGTTCTGTGGGCAGTCTTGTTAAACCATTTCAAACATCCTTAGGGTGTTCAGCAGAGTTTTAGTCAATCTTTCACTAGTGATTATAGTTAGGAAGCAAAATGTATACTTCCTAGGAAGCAAAATGTATACCTCAATGCAATGCTTTTAGACAGGGTTCACTTGTATTTGACTATATTTTTTCATTGCATATGATCTCTAGAGGAAGTAACAGTTGGCCACATTTATCACTGCAGTAACAAAATTATTACCACCAAAAGATGCAGAATAGTTATAAAGTCATATTTACAACAGTTCATAAATTGTAGAATTAATGAATCTGTATTGTATTTTGCATACATATATCAGAATTTGTGTTGGAAATATTTGAGAAGCTTTGGAGGTAATAGTAAGACAAGCCATGCAAAGAGCTGGATAGAGATCTCACTCAGTTCTGAAAACATTTGTAGTGAGACTGTCTGCTACCAGTGAATGACTGTAAGTCTGTAGGGGCACAGGACATAATAAAGGAGCATTCTACATAAAGGCAACTTTTTTCCATTCCAACTGTAGTAGAGAGAGGTTGAAGAAAATGTTTCAGCTGTCTATTTGTATGTTTGTGGATGTCGATAGGCAATTTCTAGGGAATAGAATCAAGGAACTAGAATACTTTTCCAAAATAATATATGTTTTTCCTGTTAGCTTTTTTCAATTATACATATATTTATTTAGTGAATGATGGGTCTGAGGTATGATTTATGAGCAAATGGCATATATTTGAATAGTTACATTTTATTTAGTAGTATATGATGAAAAGTTTTTGGTTACACATGACAAGGTTTCTCATATCTGATATAAATGAAAGAGTCACATAGAAAAGAGAGATTAATGTTCTTTTAATGTTCAACATGAAAATTTTCAATACGTTTCAATCTTTCACCATTCGTACTGACTGCAAAATTTCTGCTGCAGTTCTTGGCTCTTTAGAGTTATAAAGTATAAAGTTTATATCTGTTACTATAAAGTTACAGTTCCTTGAACATTAGTACTGTAGAAGGTAATTCACTATAATTACTCCTGTCAGAGAGTAGCAAATTTAGATGATGCTGTATATATATTTTTATTATTCTCCTTTTTACTGATATTCCAATTTAACAGAGATGTGTTGCCAGTTTTCATTTTAAAAGATCATGAAAAAACAACAAATTAATTACCTGTGCTTAAAGCATCTCTTGCAACAATGACACGTTTTTCTGTGTCTATCAACATTGGGCAGCTGAAGAGTGGAATTCAAAAAAAATGAGATACAGATTTTTCCTTTTTTTTTTTTTTTTTTTAAATGAGAAATTGGTATCAGCTTGGAAGTTTCCAAACCAATGGCATTAATATCATAATGTTTGCTCTCTTAAACAAACATTTGTTGATAAAATCTATATTGCTATAGAGCTGCCAAGACTGCAAGGTTGAAAGAACGTGTAGGTGCATTTTCAGGCATTTGCCAATTGTCCAAACTCCCATTAGAAGAAAAAGTTTTGTCAAGTGAAGCAGGACACAGTTGATAGGGCTCTGCTGTGGGGACATTCAAAGTACCACCCTCTGTGGGACATATTATTGGAACAACCTTGTAGGTTGTTCCATTGCTATACAAAATGTTTCTGTGCCTGAACTCCCTTCCCAGGCCATCTAACTCACAGTACCCCAACATTTCTGATGTATGTTTGTCTGGGTCAAATGGGCTGGCTGTTGTCAGGCACTAGGTGGTAGTGGATCCCTGCCAAGTAGAGTCTGCCTCTGCCTAGCAATAGCAGGAAGGGACGCCTCAGATTTGCTTGGCATTGCTGCTAGTCCACGTTGTACCTCAGGTCTTCTGTCTCCTTCTGCAGCAAAAGAATAGACGTCTCTATTTCTGTGCTTATTCCTCAGTTTTGTGTGTACTATCTCATCTTTTCAAAACTGGGGAAATTCTGGATTTTGCCGTAGAGAAGTGTAGCTGAAAGTTTACCTGGAGCTGTACCAGACATAGTCCTGTGCAAAACCTGTTTTTGATCTGTTTTCTATGGTGTGTTTATAGGAAGATTGAACTTTCCAAGATAGGCTGGTGATTTTTAAGCAAGATAAGACAAACTTTAAATCACTGTGACCTCTTAAGCAACAGGATTAAAACCACATCAGAGTAATCATAGCTGCAGTGATGCTTTACTGTGAAGTAGCTGTTGAGTGATACCTTTTTTCTTCTGCCTACCCCCTCCCTTTCTTTTCTTTTGCTAAGTAAAGTGATGGTATCTTGGAACAATTTGGAGAGAGAACTTCATTCATGTAAATTGTTTAACAATCAACATTTTACTGACAGGACCTAAAGCTGAGCAAATGTGTGGAAGGTGTGATAATAAAGCCTAAAAGTTCAGTGGCTATACTAGTATTAAGGACATGGTGATACTCAAAAATTGTATTAACTATAGTAGCATCGCTAAAGAGGGATTCTTCTCACTGCTGTTGGATGTACTGATATAACTGTTACTCATATAGCAAAAGAGTAGGGAATATGAAAGGTATAAAATGTAGTATAAAATATTGCCTTATCTACTCAAAGGGTTGAAGCCATGTAATTGTTTAGACTAAAAAGTGCTCCCTTCTAACCAACAAAATTATACCAGTAACAAAACTTTAATTATGCTCCATCTGACTTACCCGAAGAGAATTTCAGTATTTTCCTTAAATTTCTTCCTTTTCCTCTGTTTTTTTTTTTTCTGCTTTTGCTAACTTTATTTTATCTACTTCTGGCCTGAAGCAATTCCTTATTATTACATATAAGAAACTTTCATTTGTTTCACTTTAAACTTCCTCCTGTGTTAGGGCACCCCAAATGTTTATCACAGAAGGAGGGTTTAATTTCACTTCAATCTTCTAAAAGTTAGGCTTTTAGTTTAAATGTTCTTCAGTATCTCCAGAAGGTGCGTTGTTTCATCTTAAGATAGATATCTAAAATAACCTGAATCTGTGGTTCTTTGGAGTTGCCCACCTCTCAACTTTCTAGAGTGTTTCTCTATCTAAGAAATCTCAGGTTGGACTGAAGTTTAGATGACCAAAATTAGAAGGCATGAATCCCATACCAAGTATTCCTGTGTCGCTTTTCCATTGTGATATCTTCCTGATCCATCTTCACTTTTTATAGACTATATAATGATTCAGCAGACCTCTAAAATATTCTGGAGGACACGTGTAACCCAAAAAGTGTTCGAAAGATACTAAAAGATACTAAAACAGGACTATTTATGCATAGTCATAACGTAATGGTAATAACTGCAGCCAGATCTGGCTTTGGCTATAATGACTATTTTATTTGGTTAGGAAAAGTAGCTTAAAAGTTTCTAGATATTTTTTCATAGAACAAATTAATGCACTCATTTTTGATGATACATTTTTGCACCTTGGCAGGAGGCAAAAATATTAATTTATTTTCTAGTGACAGAGACCTTTTGCCTTCCAGTTTTGACAAATTTGGCTCTCAATGGAGTGCTGGTTTACAGCTCTTCTGCATGTTTATATAAATGACTTACTGTTGAAGAGCTTATGTAAAGAGATCCAAGCCCATTATTCAGAAGTTAAAACAGTGGTTACAGGATCATACATATCCTCCAAGCAAAACTGAGTGAGTTGTTGTCCATCTCCTGCAAAACATTCTGATCAACAGCTTCTTCCTCTGTATTTAACTCTGAAATCCTCTGGGCTAAGCATTATGCTGTGGTTTTGGCAGAGTATAAACTGGTTTTCACAGTTGACTGCACACCTCTTCTGTTCTCTCATCCTTGGCTATTATTGATGAAAGGTCTAAATGAGGGCTTTTGGCACTGATTAGTGCAGCATAGTGGTGTGGAGGGAAATACACTCTGCCTAAGAATAAATGCCACCCTTTTCTCAAAGAACTTCTTTATTCTTTCTCATTTATACATGACAAAGTCTGATATAAGGACAGTAAAGCAGCCACAGAAAGCAAATCAAAACTCAGACAGGCCTGTGATGTTAAGCTTTGTTAACTGTGATGCCTAAAATACTTAACATACTCTAGATGAACTCTTTTGTTTCAGATTTGGAAGGTCCAGTTGGCAACCTGTTGTTTCTGTAACTTTAAACTGTCCTTTTCTGTGCTGACATTACTAGGTCAGAAATGCCCTATGGTTTTAGCCAGAATACATTAGTGTGGTCTTTGCATATTCAGTCATGTCAGAGGACGAAGCTGTTCATCAGAATGTTTTGTAGGAGGTGGACTGGGAAAGATCACTGAAGAAAGGACAACAACAAATGCTACTTGTTTGGTATTACATTTAGAAAAGTCAATGCTGAGTCTAGAGATGGAAGCTGCTTGATAATTATGGGCAGATTCCTAATTTTGTCTGGAACTGATATACAGGTGAATGCATATTACTTCTTGCTCAGTTTGGCTTGCCATCAGTTGTAGCGATTCACGAGAGGAGCCATCAGAGCAATATCATCCACAGATCTTGAAGTAGAATGGTATTTAATTAAATTCCTTGGACAGCTGTTTTCTCTAGCATATTCAACAATCAGCTGAGGATGGTGTCCACAACGATGGTGACAAGATACAGTCTTGATGAATTCCCATGAATTCATAGGAAGCCATGCAACATAGCTACCATTAACTTGAATGCAAGCTCTGTATAGAGCTCAAGCTCTATACAACTCTTCTGCCAGCAGCATTATCTCCTTAGAAATAGGAGATCACCTCATCAGTTTTTATAATCTCGCTCAGGGCTTTGAATCAGAAAAAAGATTGAGATCTATAATAACTGTTGTGTATGACTTATTGCATATATCTCTTTTTTGCTTTATGATGACAGAATGAGTAGATGTAAATGCTCACAGAATATCCTGAGATTTCACATAAAATGTCCCACTGATTAAAGACATTACAGCACATCTTCTAAAATTACTGTGGTCCTTCAGTTTCTGGTCCAAAAACAACACCTACAATATTGGTGACTATGATATTATGTGAACAGTCTGTGTATCAACAAAGAGTGATAGTGGAATTCTAGGTAAGAAAGCAAAAATACTTGCAGGACTTAGGGACATCTGGAACTAGAATGGGCCTCAGCAAGACTTTTACAGCTTAAGTAAGCATTAGCTGAGATGAGCTGGGAGTTGTGTCCACATACTCACCTGTCATCTCCGAAGAGTCTAAGGGATGCATAGTTCAAGAGCATGGTTGGGCTCTAATTAAAATGAAAGGGAAGAGACACTTTTAAAATTTCTCTTTTCATGCTCTTTCCCATCACACATGTGCAAGATCAACTGCAATTTGGCTCTAGCTGGACAATCCGAATAATGTGATTGAACTTCTAAAAATCCTTTTTGCTGATTGTTTTATTCATTGTCTTTAGAATTTGCAAATAAGAACACTAGAAAGGTTTTCATTGCTTTGATCAAATAATCAATTACTAGCTATAGCTGTTTTTGTAGGCATGGTTCACATATTTCCTGTTTCTATGACATTTAAAGCTTTATCTGAATGTTTTCAAGACAAAAAATGTATTAGCTGTGCTTGAATGTCTGGATGGGATTCATTTGTGTTTTTGTTTTTGATGGTGATCTGACTTGTCACCAGTTAAACCAGAATTACAGAACTGTTACCACTGAAATATGTGAGACTTGCAGACATAATTGACAGAGCAGAAAGACTGGAAAGTGTTAGGGCTTTTCTCAAGTGAACTGGGTTAGAAATCAAATGCAGACTGAAAGTTAAAGGAAAATATACACAACTCAGTTTCACTGAGTTTTTAATGCAGAATATAAAAGGCAAGTTTTCATACTTTTGTTTACCTCATACTTTCATTATAACACCTTTAAAGGCTGCTGAATATGTTTATTAGGTCTTTTTTGTGTTAAATCCAAAAAGGCATTAAATACCTAACATTAATAAAATGAAATAACCCCAAACAGAATTGTTCTGTAAATGAAGTAAGTTTTGCTGATGTTGATTCAGGATCAGAGATATTAAGCTTTCAGAAATTACCTGATCTCTGGAGGGTTGTCACACAAGCACTGAATACTTTCCCTTTCTGTTTGTGTCTGGGAGCCAGAGAAGTCCAAGCTGTGTCAGAATAGGACTTTCTGGTTAAACTAAGCCATTAACTTTGCATGCAGCCTGCCTTGACAGCTTTTTCAGAAGTACTTTACTTATCCTCTTTGCTAGCCTTTTCTTCTGCCAGACTGTCTTCATTGGTTGTCAAGTTTCTAATCCTGTTTTACACAAGGAGCTGGAGGCAAAATAGCAGGCAGGAGCTTCAAAACTCATGATTAGGAAGTTTACAGCATGAGGCCCACAATGGCCCAACTGAACGTAAGCTTTTCTGCCCCTCAAAGTAGGAATGTCTTGTAGATTCATAGTGTTATTTTAAGCATTTTTCTGGGATGGGATGTTAAAGGTAGAAATAGACCTTTTCACTGGGTGTGGTCACTTATAACTGGATCAATAAAATTGGCTTTCATACTTCAGTGATAATAACAAACACATCGCTGGCTAAAGATCTAAGACTTAATGCTTTTATTTTATAATAAATTCATTCATTTTGGATATACTGGATGTAAACAGATTCTTTTATACAAAATGTGATAAAGAAACCTCTATACTGTTGTTCAGTTGTTTTTTAGATATATGTTATATATACAGAATATATGTTTCTGTATATATGTATATATACAGAAAACAAAAAGGATATATTCATTATTGTGAGTTAGGTACTGCTAAAAATTCCAGTCATGTCCTGAGGTTGTGTTAAAATGTTTCATCTTCTTAAATTTGCCAGCAAACAATGTATCCTTCTCCTGGCAGGCTGTTTGACCTGCCTTATTCTCATCCATTTCTAAAAATACTCACCCCAGGCATAATGTCCACAGTGATGTAATGGCTGTCTCTGAAAAGATTATGTTTGGAGCTGGCATCCCTTTGAATGACCTATGAAAAATGTCAGCATCCATTACACAACCACCTACCATATGTGAAAGGTATTTCCCCAAGTTAGTCTAAATTCCTTTGCATATCCCTCAGAATTTTTATGCCGCTTTCTATTTTCCATCATCTATATTTAAAAAAATTGTTTTCCAATTTAAAAAAATTCAATTCTACTGGCCTTGGACACTAAAATACTTTATTTTTCCAAATGACAGTTATACCAGCGACTAGAAAGACTCCTCCACAATGAATGCCCTTTCACTACATCTATATTCTAATATTAAAGGAGATTCCTTAAGTATGAATGCATTCATTAGTCTCTTCCCCTTTTTAATACTTGACTTCTCTTTTAGAAGTATTAGAAAAGGTATGAATTACACTGCTGATTTTTAGCATATAAACAACACTCAAATGGAACCTAAACTGAGATTCTATTTAGAAGCTGTATTGTACATCTAGTTTTTGTTCACTTATTAGGGCTGTTCAATGTTACTGTTCTATAAATCAGGCTGCTAGTTTACAGGGCATGCACATGCAGCCTACACTTTTATTGCTTTTGTTAGTATCCCTTTGGACAGGATATAAAATCTTCCTCACAAGCCAGTCAAAGCTTTCTGATACTCAATCTATTGAAAGGCATGTACACAGAAGTAAAAAATGCTGTTGGCTGCTAAGTCATGATGATTTAAAGTTTACAGAATGAGACAAGTTCATCTATCCCGTGAGTTACACCAAGTATTAATATGGGCCAGTAAACACATTTCTGAAGGAATGATTCTTAAATTATTGGAAGATGTCTGTGAATCTGTTTTTTTGTTCATGATTTCCAAATAGGCAATAGGTAAAGGATGAACTATATTAGAGAACTCATCTATTTTTCTTTGAAATCTCTGTGCAAAAGTGAGCAGAACAATTTAAGGTAAAGCAAAACTGAAGTCACCTGGGAAGAGTGTTAAAATACATATAAAAATTTAAAAAGAGGGGGGCTTTAAATCCAGAATATTTCCTGCTATCTTGATTCAGTTTCTTCCTTCTCTGGTAATAGAAAAATATTATCTGCAATAAGAACATGTATTTAAGTGATATAACTTTCCAGTGATCTACAATCAATTTCTAGAGTATTATTAATTCAATCCTGTAACATCTGATACAGAAACACTGAGCTATGTTAGCAGTTCTCACACAGATTAATACCAAAAAGTTCTAGTGTGTGGGTCTTTTGGAGGGAACACATTTTATCTGTCTCTGTGCATAGTATTTGATTTTTTTTATAGGAAGGTATCTCCAACTAATTTATCTGATTTGAAAAGATGAACCGCTAGGAAGTATAAAAAGAATACCATACTGAAAATTGTAACAAAGTAAATACAACATTTTATGTGTATGTTTAGTAAAATTGTATCTGCTCTACTGAACTATGTCTCATAAAAAGCCAGTTGTAATCTGGTTCCGTAAATGCCTGTATTATTTTGAAAATGGGACATAGGAGCTTTGGACCTGGGCTCATTTACTTCAGTGACCTGCGAGGCACGGATTTGCTAATGCTGCAGCCTTTCTGGTGCTCCATGCTGTGAAAGTCAGCAGAAGTAAGCAGAAAGGCTACTGATAGATAACCCTGCTGAGTGAACAGCATGTAATCCCATGATAGTGGCCAGAATGAACAGGGGTCCAAAATCTACTGCCTTCTGTGTTTTGGGTGAATATGCAACACTGAAGCTGATATATATGTGAGGGTCACATAATACCTAAAGATTTTAATTGATATAGCTGCAATTGCAAGGCTTCAGTAGGCTTTATAGTAGACTTGAGATGCATATTTTAAATGCTTGTGAGAACATAAAGGGGAGGGATGCAGGACACAAGATTAATCATCTATGTTTTACTCAAGCTAGATGCATGAACAGCTGGATGCTTTTTCTTAATAAAAATTTGTAAAAATATAGGTGAATAAAGTAACTATCTGAAGACTTTATTCATCATTTAGCTAGTCATTTTATTATTGCTACCTTCAAGCACTGAGGAATCTGCCTTCCAATTCATAAATGACAGCTCAGATTCTTGGATAAGCTTATTGCTCTCGGTTCTGGAGAAAACTGAAAAGTGTAGAGAATCTTCAATGCTATATAATATGTAGATTATCCATTTATTAATGACTAAAATGGAATTCTAGTTAATTGATATTTCATTGGTCTCGCCTTGCATTGAACTGGTTTTGTTTCCTTCTTAGAGAAACAAAGATCATGATAATCTCATCAAAGTCTCCCAAAGCTGACAAATGTGACAAGAAGACATCTTCAAAAGCTTTATCTTTATCTTTCACTAAGGTGTTGTTTCATGACAGAACTGTTCAGAATGAAATGTCAGTAATGAGACGTGCAGTATTATTGACTAACAGCTTACAAAATGGGCCCTACAGGGGAGCACTGTCAGACCATCATAGACTCACTGTTTTCTCATTGCCTTCTTTTTAAGAAAAATTTTCTTAAAATTTTCAGTCAATTATTAATTTCTTTTGCAAGTTAAGGATGGTAGGTGGTAATCCAGATATATGCAGGCAAAACCAGGGCTGCTTTTTAGGTAAAGTTGCTGAATTTATTTCAATATAACAGTTTTCAGGTGGAAAATGCATTTTCACTGATATAAAATGTTTTACAGAAGCATGTTGACACAGAAATTCTTTGAAGGGAACAGTCAAAGGCAGTCAAAGCAAACCTCCATATTTTGATTTGATATTACTAAATTGATATTACTAAATTACTAAATCCATTTGAAGAGTGAAAAACACTTTGATTTATGTTTCTATTCTTTTTTGAATAGGCATATTACACTAAAATTAGGCCATCATATTCTGTGTCTAATGCTATTATATTGAAGAAACAGCAAATTAATTAACCAACAAAATCTAATTTGGGGAATAATAATTTTTTTTCTTAACATCATATAATAATAGTAAATTACATGCTGTCTCTTTATGGACGTTCAGAATATGCGGATGTAACCAGTTCTCAGTGTTCCTCAGTTTAAACCTGAAATTTCTTGTCAGAAGTGAGAATTGGTTGGGAAGGAGGTGGTCCAGACAGCCTACCAAATAGACTAAGGGACTTTTTGGCTGATTTAGCCAGAAAGCATTAGTCCATAATTACTTTTCAGGTAAGAAATCTCTCTAGATCACGTCGGGAATGTTCGACTGATTGTACTACTTTGGTTCTGGTAAAGACTCTTTTTACCTCATTGCGTATTAAAGGACAGCACTCTTGGAAGTTGTCCATGTGATGTGCTCAGCAGGAATTATTCTTTTTGACACAAGTATTAGCTATAGTTTGTTGTTTCTAAAACATAAATAAGGATGAATTAGCTGGCATGTGCACTATCAGCTGAATAAGTGATATCTATGGCAAACTTCCATACGTGCTTCCTCAATAAAACTACCACTGAAATATTTTAATATATTTACAAAGGGGGCATTAAATAAAATATTGAAGAAATCATGGAAGATAAGTGTTGCCCTGGCAAAGAGAAACAAACCATTTCAGTAAGCAAGAACAGTGGTTCATAAAGGGCACCACTTATATTTTAGAACAGCACATCAGTTCAATGTGTTTCAGACCAAGTTTCTAGTGGTCTGTAAGCAACCCTTCAGAGTAAGCAAAGGGAAGCTGCCAGGGTACTGTGCTGGGAACAACTATGTAATGTTTGTTACACTTAACACTGAAATTCTACAGAAATTTCATGAACAATGTTATAAATGTCAGCAGCACGTAAATGCTGCCAAGATATAATCATCTATTTTATAGTAGACACTTACATATATATATACACAGACACATATATAGATATACACATTTACCACTAAACTGTAGGTTCTTGAATACTTTTTTTTGCTGATTTTAATTCACAGAGAAATTTATTAGGACAGAATCCAAGACTTTGAGGCACTACTGAAATTTAAGAGACATCTGGAGTTTTAAGATAAATAAGCCTACTATGGATTGATGTGGCCAACTAGGTTATCAATTTCGTAGCTGGGCTAAAACGTGCAAAGCAGCAAAAGTAAAATTCAGACTAAGATTTTCTTGATCCTCAGGGAACAACCTTATTGAGTAAGTCTAAATTAAGTCAAAGCTAATTTAGTCTTTTGCTTTTTCTCCCTGCCTCTGCCTAAAGACAAGTTCTCTTTTTACACTAGTTGCAGTGCTTTCCATATGTCATTCCATTCTCTAATTTATTGAATAATTTAAAGTCAAATTGAAAAAGAATCCAGAAGAAAATCTAACCACTAGTTTAATCTTATTTCTAAAGCAGAAAATGTTTCTCTATATGTAAACTATAACTGCTTTATTTATATGTAACATAGTTTAAATTTTAGATTAATTTCAAGTTATCTAAAAACATTTTCATTTGTAAGCAGTGATCAGCATTGGAGCTTTAGGTCCACTGTAAATTAAAATGTAATGGTGTAAACTGAATGAATATATACAAAAGGAATTTCTCTTTGTGACTCTGGATGCTTACATTTTTAGTATAGGGATAGACATAGTCAATGCCTTAACTGCTAACTATGATGACACACAGGGGTAATTTCTTGTCATTCTAGAAGCAAAAATTATGTGAATAACTACATGTTTTTAGATGTTGTCTTAAGAAATAGAAGTTTTTTAGTCTAAATAAAAAAACATATTTTTGAAAACTAATGATGCACACAAGTATTAAGCTTGGAGCCTGTGAATTAATGCTGAATTCTTTGGAAAGTTCATATTTTTCCTTCAATATCTTCGCTTGCAATGAAGAATCTTAAACTATGGCATTGATATGATTAAATGCAAACTCTTTTTATTTTCTTAGCCATACTAGATAATATTTTTCTTTAATTTTACGGAACTTTGCCTTGCTGGTGGAAAAATGTAAACATATTTTGTTATAATGGCCAATAACATGAATGTTCAAATACTCTGAACATAAACTTATCCAATAATTCACTTTTTTTCCTCTAAAATGTATGCATAAATGTATTTATTTTTACTACACTTTACCTCTTCCCAGCTAGGGGAAATATTATAACACTGTTTTATTTTGTTGTTTTTTTCCAGAGGAAAAGACTTTGAGGAGCTTACTGAAATAAATACTGCTGCTCAGAAAAATGGGAGGCAAGACTGTCATAATCTTCTCCTACACACTTTTAAAATGTTTGTAGTTAGTTATATCTTGGTATGAATAGGTTCAGTTCTGTAAAGATAATTAGGAGAGTCAAAGTTAATACTTTGATTTGATTTAAGCCATAGAATCTTAACTTTTTTTTAACTCCTCATTAAATAAATGCTAGTAAATATAAATAATTTGTTGTGGAAGAAAGTGATTTTATCTTACTGAAACTCTAAATAGTCAGTGCATGACCATCAAAGTTCTATAAATTCATGTGAAATGTCTGATTAAACTAGAACTTTTCCTTTAAATACAAGAGAGGAGTGCCATAAAAATGGATCATTGAAAAAAAATCCTCTTTTTTCTTAGTGCCATTCTTCATTTTCGAATGAGAATCTTTGTCCCTTTTTATCTTAAAAAGTTTTTCAGTGAATAACACTGTTATTTTTCATTACAGATCAGTTAATATCGAATCAGCTTTTTCACGGCCAGTGGATTTGTCTGCTAGTATAAATGCAGTCATATGGTCCTAGAGACTGTACAGAGCCCTGGATAAAAGCATTTTTTGAGGAATCTGGTCTGGATGTATAGACAAAGCAAATAAAGGCACTTTACAGTTTGGCAGCCATTTCTATAGCTCATGATATAGGTGCATGTACTGAATGAAATGATGTTATCAAGTTATAATGGTAGAGCCACAGTCCATTTAGACCTTTTCATCCCTTTTTGCACCATTACAATTGTGTAGTTCAATTTATAGATGTCCAGAATGGTTGAGGTAAATCTCTCTTAATGTCTTTGTCTCTTTTTCGTTTTGGAAGGAGACAATATGTCTGATTAGATGGGTTGCCAAACTTTAGATTCCTAATGCAAATCACACCCAAAGTATCATTTTTAATGGTAAGACTAATTATCTATTGGAAGAAGTTTAAAAGGCTTATGAGCAGTTTCCTATCTTATTTAATTTGGTTCTTTTTTCAAGACTGCATCTTTATCGAAAAAGTATACTCCATTTCAAATGGAAATTTATTAAGAAAAGTACTATGGCTTACTTTTACAAATTAGGCTAGATTATCACAATGATTCCTTTTTGGTTTTATATTCCCATGAACTTCAGTAGGTATGCTGATGTCTAACTATCACATTAAACAATGTAACAGTGAAAAAATTTCTATAAACAAATGCTAGAGTCTGAAACCCATATTACTACAGTACTATAGTAGTACTATATTTACAGGTAGTACTATATTAATAGCAGAAGTACTATCTAAGTTTCAAATAATTTGATCTAGTGTGATGGAAGAAAGCATGCTTAGCTGAGGTGCTAAAATGTTAATACCTTTCAAGTCTACCAGATATCTGTGTTAGATTGGATTTATAAACTGGGAGAACCAGTTGATATGCTTAAGGGCAGAGCTGCCATTCAGAAGGACCTAGACAGGCAGGAGGACTGGGCAGGAGGGCTTAAAAAATTCAGTCAGGACAAAAGCAAAGTCCTGCCCCTGGGTAGGGAAGACCCCCTTGCAGCAATACAGTCTAGGGGCTGATGGGCTGGGGAGCAGCTCTGCAGAAAAGGCCCTGGGAGGCAGCGAGCTGAATGTGGGCCAGCAGTGCACTCTAGCTGCAAAGACGGCCAGCAGCATGAGGGGTGTATGAACACACGCACAGGCAGTTGACTGAGGGAAGTGATTATCCTCTTTACTCAGCACTTGTGAGACCACATCATTAATATTGCATCCAGTTTTTTCCCCTGCCCCTCCATTACAAGAAAGACATTAATAAACTGGGGTGCATGCCACCAGGATGGTTGGGGTAGAGCACTTGCCCTGTGAGGAGAGGCTGAGGGACTAGGGCTGATTCAGGAGGATGAGAGATAATGGACCTAAGTTGAAACAGGTGATATTCAGACTGGATATAAGGAGAAACTTTTCCCCCTGAGGACAGTCAGGCAGTGGAGCAGGTTGCCCAGAGAGTTTGGGTAGTCCGCGTCCTTAGAAGTTCTCAAGACCCAACTAGACAAAGCCCTGAGCCCCCTGGTCTGACTTCAAAGCTATACCTTCTTTGAGCAGGAGGTGGGACTAGAGATCTCCTGATGTCCCTTCTGACCTGAATTATCCTATGATCCCATGAATGTTTTTGAGTATCTTGTTATTCCTTTGTAATGTGGCATATTTACTGGAGAGCAACTGAAAAATATTGAGGTTAGAACGGATAACTCTTACTTCATAAATAACTAAAAACTTACTATATGAAACAATTGTGATACATATTCAGTGTAGTCAGGAATCTTCCTTGTGAAATACATATAATTTTTTCTTCTTTAATGTAAGTAATTCGACCTATTAAACATGTTTACATTGAATCACATGATTGGATTAATTTTGAGATATTTCTCACTTTCACAGAGATCAGGACCTTGGTGATCACACTGAAATAACGCCTGCTGGTGCCCAAAGTAAAAAGGGGTGAGACTCAATTCATAGTTCTCTCTAAGATTTACCAAATATTAAGAGTCATAGTTGTTTAGTGGGGTACCTGACAATGTTTATTCCTAATACAAACAAACAGAATTGGCACAGCTAGAGTAAGAATTCTGAATTATTTATAAAATGTGCAATATAGCTGCATATATTTTGATAAGTAATAATTGAAACCCGTAATCTTCTAGTGAATGAAAATGCCTGATGACAAGATCTGTAAAAGTATTTTTGTGCTTATCTAGATATTTTGTGAACTCAGCCCTTAGTATGTCAAAGAAATATGAGTTGCTGCTACTAGGATTCATAGTATTTGGAGGCACTAGGACCCAATTTGGTTAATTAAAGCAAAGCTAGTATTATGTTTTCAGATAGAATTCACATGGTATTTTTTGGAGTCTTTCATTTAGTTGTATATTTAAATGATGAGGAAGAACTTAGCTATTTAAATACATAAATACTTCTGCTATTTTTAATATAAAGTATTTTAATTCTAGCAATCCAACTTGACAGTCTGACCAGAGAAGCAAATCCTGCACATGTACAGTGAATGAGTTTTTCTTAGTTCTGAAAGGAGGCCTTCCAGATTACGACTCAAGCACAATAGAGGGTGCTGCTTCATGCAACATGCCATGCATATAAAACAGTGACCGGCACTGAGCAAGGTTCATTTAGTGAAGTTTCCGACCTTGGCAAGCTCACTGAAATAAATCAAATCGCAGGCCAAATACCCAGAGTTAAGGCTTATAATCATCAAACTGTTTTGGAATATAACTTTTGGCAGAACCAAAGAAGAGCAGCCTTTGTTTGAGCTGCTTTGTAATATCATCAAGAAAATTATTAGCACTTATTACTTAAATCCTATAATTTGTCTGACAAGGTTTATTTTTAAGTTTGGTAGCATGCCATGTTTATGGCAGAGAATACTGCAGGAGACAGGGTTTCTTCTGTTTGAATCATAATCCTGTTCTTTGAAATAATAGTCTATGTATCTGTTCAGCTGGTCATTTCTAATAAAACCATCACTGTAGTACAGCAAAGCAAGAAACAAACTCATCTTATTTCTCAGTTGAAGCTAAAATGTACTAAAACCAAGAATAAAACATTATGATCCATGTTACAGTTCTTGAGATCTCTGGATTTGTTCTGTTCTGTCTTGTTATTTTAAATTCTCTTCCAATAGGGTATGAATCTAACAGTACAGAATACTACCAAGAAAGTGCAGAATGCTTTCAATCACTGAAGCATTAGTATACAGATGAAAGCCTCAGTGGATGCTTTGAGGAAACTGGGGGTCAATTAAAGTTAATTGAAGTTTCTGATACAAATATACCCACCAGCATAAACTGGAGAACTTTAAAGTATAGGGCTGTGATTCTGTTACTTTTCACAAGCACTAATTTAACACTGTTAGGAAAAAAAAGAAGTCTTTTCCTTTTATCCACTGTTACTAACACAAGTTTCTACATTTATGGCTGTAGGTGTAACTGAAAGCTGCATAGCTGAAAGTGATTTTTAAAAGTGTTTGTTTTCTTGTTGCTTTCTTAGGGTAACTGAGCAAGTGTATGAAAATGCTCCAAGTGCTCCAAATAATCTCCCTACAAACTATTCTAGCAACAGTGAAAGAAAATCAAGGTACTATATACAATGAATTGAGAACCATAATGTCTAAAGTGCCATATCTTGCAAAAAATTGAGAGAAACCATCTTTATGCAAGAAAGTTCAGGGAGATTTGAAAACCTCCTGCTGGTCCCTGGGATCACACTTTTATACTGTCAGCCCTCTTCCAAATTCTGCTTCCAGAATCCCACGAACAGAAGCCCACAGAAGCACAGCTGTAGTGCACAGAGTGGGCAGGGCCCAGCATACGCTACATAACTGTAGAGACGTAGCTGAGGCATGAAATTTAGGAGAGTTGTTAAGCCAGAATTAAGATAATCATGGAGAAAAGGCATCTCGAGCATGTTCTTCGGATGTTAGATGCACTATGCTCTAGAATAGCTTATTTCTTTCCATGACTATAAGGAAAACATGCTCTTCACTCAGGTGCTTCGTTAAATTTCTAACAATATACAGGATGAATCTGAACTCATGCATCATCTCTTATCCTAAACACTGAAATTGTAACGTGGGTTTCTGGCTTTTTGCGGGGGCTGGATGCAGACTGTTTTAAAATGCATTTCTCTTGCAGTTCTCTTGCTCTATCTGGACTCTGTCCCTAGATGTGCATGTATTGCAAATCTGAGTGAAAATGCAATATACGGGCATTTCATAGAACTGACTAAACTTCAGGTCTGTTGGTGAGGGAAAATTGTTGACATAAAGGAAACGGTATATTTTTGTTCACAGTCAAAAATGTATTTTCAAGCAATATGACAACAAAAAATGTAATATATCATTCTTGAATGAAAGATCTTTTTGGATTAGGAAAATCACTCTTCAATATCAAGCAACCCATCCATGTAGATTTAAGTACTAATTTAGTCAGGACTGTTTGAAGACACAGTCCTATGTGTAAGGGGTTGTATTGTTATACAGTGGTAATGAACTGGGGACTCAAAGCTGAGGATCTGGAAGGGGAAGGAGAAATCTTCTATTGACCCTTAGTAATAGAAAAAATGTCTCACAGTCTGGTACTTTATGGGAATGATGACCAGGGTCCCTCTCCCTGCCTTTACCCACACCTTGGCCTTGACATGGGTGGGGTATGACTAGGCACAAAGTCTTTGGTCTCTCATTTTCTTATATTTGCTGCAGAAGTTGGGGTGAGATAGCATGGTTGGGATTTGCATATTCTGAAATTTCTGCATGGCCATGAAGGCCAAACCCATAAATTGCCTGATAATAAAAAAAAGTCAAACAGCATATACTTTTAAGACTCATAATGAGTGTTCAACACACGAATTAATTAACACTTTGCAGCATTTTGCAGACATACAGCTTCTCAGGTATAATGTTCTGATTATCTTTGAAAATTGAAAGAGAAAGATAACACAAGAATGGCAGGACAAAGAATGTGCGTCAGTGTGTAGTGTTACCTTATACATGACAAAATATATATCACTACCCGAAGCTACAATAGAAATCCATATTTCATTCATGAAAGCTTATTAAATGAACTGTATTTGCCGTTTATTCTTTCATTTTTTATGCAATAAGTTCTACAGAGTATTTTGCTGTAGAAACAAGTCACACTATAGCAAGTAAAGGAGTGGGTGATCGGGACTGAAAGAAAGGACTTGGTCAGGTAGGGAGATTGCAGGCTGCATTGTGGCTCAGTGTTAACTTATTGTCTTGTCAAGGTGTCACACTATGCATTTATTTGATATGTTCTGAGCTTCCTCATATTTTGGGTGGGAAAGACTGGTAACTGATGGTTAGAAAATATTTTTACTATGGTTTCATAGCTTTTTGTTCTATATAGTACAATTATTTTTTTTAAAGATGCAGTTATTCATGTTTTTGTGTATTTCAGCTATAATACTTCAGCCAGTTGCTCAAATCCAAGAGACACTGGTGTGTACACAAGGACATTTGAGGAAAATAGGTACTGGAGAGATACCTCAAGTATTTTTCTCTATACAACCTTTTCAGTGATTCTGAAAATACATGCTTGAGATATACAGTATTATTGTCAGGCATGCTGCACCAGATATCCATGAATATGCCATGCACAGTACTCACATTGCCATTCTTAACCTTGATGATTTGCAAAGTCAGCATATCCCAGGATCAGATTCTGCAGCTAAATACAGTGAGTTAAAGAGAAGATTTGAGAGAAATAAGTTTAACAGCAGAAAGAAGCTCAGAGAGGCCAGTACATTTTAGGAATATGGAGTTGATATTACTATGCAACTTTTGTTTGCATTAAGAAACTTTAGGCACTTTAGTTGCATCTGCCAATATACTCTATACAGTGACATGTGTTTTGCACATGTATCTAGCTTGGCCAGGACAAAACTAAGGAAATCAGTTCACTTCAGTTTGCTTTCCTATTTAGGAAGCTTACTTTCATATTGCCTGCAATGTAAATGAATCACTGGGTGTTCAACTGAGAGGACTACTTCTGTGATGAGCAAATCCAGGCTTGTTACATTGTTATTAAATAATAAACATACTGCTATGTTTTATGAAACATATATAAGCATTTATCATTTAAACTTCTCACTAACTGTGCAATTTTAATACATTTCTGGTGTTGCATAGAAATCAAATAAGACATATTCATTACAGAAGACAGATATATGGAACAGTGTATCTGGGCCACTTCCCACATACATGTTATCACTTGTAGGGAACTCTATTACACTCTCCCTGAAAAAAGGCATGTTCTGCAAATACACATGATTATAAAAAAACTATTCGTAGCATTGCTAAATATCTTTCAACAGTAACAGGAAATGTGTAATGATTACCATATACCTTATGCATTTCTGAAGAAATAAGATAATTAAATCAGCTCAGAACTGTTCAAAACATGTATGGCAAGATGGCTTCCATAGCTGTCACATATTTGCTCATCCCTTCCATGCCAAACAAAACTGACAGTTAAGCTACCAGAACAGGGAATATTAAAAAAGGAAGATTTAACTTCCCTGGTAGTTAAATTCAGCATATTCCTTCCTACTCTGTGAATAAGGAACAACACAGTTACTGTAGTAAACACAAATCACACGCTGAATAGCCTGTGCTCTGAAGACCCTCACTCTACTTCTAGGAATACACTGTAATTTTGTTTGGCTGTTTGACAGCTATTTGAGGACTCATGAAAGAAGAATAACAGAAGGAAAAAACAAAGCCTGTCACTGTTTCCTGACATGTATCATTTAGACTAAGATATGAGTGCAGGCAAACCCAATACCATATTTGTAGGTTTTCCTCAATGGGCTCATAGATTTCATTTTGAAATGCTGAAGAATCATACAGTAGCAGAATACAGTCTAAGACAGGATACATTATACTTTTACTTTATAAATTTTTATTTGGTATATTTTTCTTGATAGTCATGAAAATAAGAGACAAAAGAATTAATCACTCAGTGTATTTATACAAATGTTACATTTGCTTAATTTGCATATTATCATCAGTGTAGTGAAACCTTTAAAAATAAAAAGTACTGTTTGACAATTGTTATACCCTGACTGCCTCACAGCAAATCATCACAAGGTGCCTATGAAGAAAATATAACTGGAAATACTATCAAAACGGTTTACTCTACTTCTGATCGGTAAGTACACATTAAGAATGCTGTACAGCATCAAAGGGCTTAGACATTTTGCATAAGCTTTCAAGTGTTTAGACAAAGAAAGCGGTGGAAGTCACCATCAGGCTAGTCACAGAGCTTTTCATAAAGAGCTCCCTTTCAGTGGGATCTTGCCATCAGACCATCCATTACCATAATTCTGAAGCCTAATCTTACATTTGGCTTGTCACAGATGACATTTAAAATATCTATAGAAAAAATGGCCAACGCCTTAAGTGATAGAGTTGCCTGTGTGATTCTGTAGTTTTCTACCTTTGGTAGCTGCTTACTCTAAAATTTCTTTCCTGTGTGAAAACAGTGTCTGTGATGATCAGGTTTAAGTATAGATATGGATGAATAAGTTGGCATGATAATGCTGTTAAAAGCTTTATTTTTTCACATAAGTTAAGATATTCCTAAATATAAGAAGGATATTTGCTGAAATCAGTAATATCTTACTTCCTGACAAAGAAAATTTTTAACTGTCCTCACCATTTTCAATTCAGATAATGTAGATATTCTCATTATTTGGAAATATACAGAATCATAAAAACTTATATTATTTCTAAAGTATGTAAAAGGAACTCTGGGAATGATTAAAATATGAATACAATGGTTTATCAATGTGTGGAAAGAAGCAAGATCAGTTAATTTTACAGTGCAAAAACAACACCAGCAGTTGTGTCTAGAGAAAGCACAGATCAATATCACATGAGGGTGCAAAAAGAACTGGGAAGCTAAAAAGAAAAGATTATTATTGTTATGAATAGCAGGTGGACAGTTTTATTCATTTCATATGTTCATTATAATTGCCATGAAAGGAGGATTTCTGTCTGCCGTACAGAAAATAAAAAATGCTTGCAGCCACCTCTGCAACACAGAGGAGAATTTTGTACCAGGCTGATCACACGATGGCAGTTTAAATTCAACTACCAATTTGCTTCTGTGATTAAAACGTTCTAATCATTACATTCCACTTCACCCCCATTTTGTGTACATGCTCCCATAAATTCAGCAATTTAATACAGTCTCGTTACTGTTTGAAATCATTCAGTTCACCAAAGATGACCATTCTTTTTATCAAGGTATTTTTGCTACTTGACAATTATATTCATCAATTTGCCCGTCACAGAAGCATATGTATTATGCCTGTCAACTAGAGTGGAGAGAATATACATGTGACGTGTTTCCATTTATGATCATTGTACTGTGTACATTGTACAGTGTACTGTGTACACTGTCTTTCCCATGTAATACACTAAGGTAACCAATTTTCTCCTTGAGATTTCAGTGGTAGCTTTTTTTCCTGACAGCTGATGTTATATTGTATACACAGGAGTATAATTGGAAAAGACATATGTACATACTGCAGGAAGCCCTTGGGCATAGATGCCAAAATGATCTTAGATGCCTTGCAAATTTGCTGTCATTCAGCTTGCTTCAAGGTAAGACGATTAAATCTGCTACTAAGAAATATAATAAATAGAATACCTACATTATGTTACACATATAATAAGAGAATTAGGCCTTCTCCACCTGGGAGAAAAGGAAAGCTTGCACACTGGAGGGGAAGATTAATCTAGATAATACCATCTTTCTCTCTCTCTCTCTCTCTCTCTCTACCTCTCTCTTCCCCTCTTCCTCCTCCTCTCTCTCTTTCCCTCTCTCTCTCCCCCCTCTCGCTCTTTTCTCTCTCTCTCTCTGTCTCTTTCTCTCCCTGTCCTCTTGAAACCACAAGGAGGATAAAGGATGTGGTGACACTTATCCTGAATCTCCTACATGTTTATAAGCCTTCGGTTATGTTCACTTCCAGTCTGATATATCTAGTATATACTACTTACAATTTCTTTATATTATAAAATTTTGTTCCGCTTATTTTATATAAAGTGTTTTGTTCTATATTAAATGACACCTAAAATCATGGCTTATAAAGGAGCTATATTCAAAGTCACTAGTAAGAGGTATTTAAGGCAACAGAGATGAAATCATTTTATCTCTCAGGGTCAAAGAACTGGTTAAAATTTGGGTCCTATGAATTGTTTCCGTTGTATTGATAAAATGATGTTGAAATTGGGTAAGTCTTTATTTCAGTCTTCTTTATTAAAATTATGTAGAAAGTCTTGTTTCCTATTTCCAGTAAGAATGAAAGAATGGGAGACAAATTTTTGCTTTTAACTCCAAAGCCTAAGTTGCACTCAGTCGAAAACTCTATTTCAATCTTTTCTCAGGGTTCACCTACCAGAGCTCTGCTCTATAGTCTGTGTTTTCTTGCTGCCCTGCTTGTCTTGATTCTCCTTGTATCTTTATGCACAAAGTTCATTGTTCTGACAAACAATACTAAGCAAAACTACCTCATTAGCATAGCTCATTTGCAGCCCAGTCTTGCATAGCTTACACTTTTGCTTCTGACAGCAGTTCTTTTACCTAGTTATTGCATGAAAAGTAATCCAAACCAGAACACAGAAGTAAGGTTGTACTTAACATCTGTGAAGCTGTGTATGCTTTTTGTCTCGTATGGATTTTCTGGGCTCTGTGAGCACTAGACATATAATTTTCTTCCATGATATTAACCATGTAATACTTCCTCAAATGCATTATTACAAGTAAAAACAAACTGTGGTTTGATTCCCTTCTTGTTAAATGGATTGGCCCACATAAAGAAAAAAGGGCTTTCTAACACAGTTTTAGGAGCATTAACTTATTCTTTTGGTATTGGCTGAACTCTTTTTTAAAAATTGAAGTTTACTTTTTAAATGGTATTCTTTTTGCTACTTATACCCAAATGGAAACTTGTCTAGCCAGAAAAACTCAGCTTTTGTGTAACTACCTATTTATGAAAGCATTTACAAAAAAATCATGCTTGCAGTTATGTACTCAGCTAAGTACTGCAGTACCTCATCATTAATATTCATTTAGTTCCTTACAAATCTCTTGTATCCGTTAGAGATTTGCGTGTAATTTGACAGGAGTATAAGGTCTTTGTTTTCCTTGAAGGCTATATACCAAAAGCTCAGTGAGCAATTCATCTGCATTGTAGAGTGTTTTCTCTATATAAAAATACTAGTTAAACTCAGTGATCAAAGCTTTGAAAACATTCCCATCATTTTGGTGATTTATACAAGAAAACATGAAATGAGAGAGAAGAAAGAGCAGACTGTTTTGAATAGTTTAGGTACCTTAATACTAACAGCTTATTTAGAAAAGATATAGAAAAAAACCCATAGTTCTGTAAAACTGCAAAGAAAAAGGAAAATGTTCTCCAGTGCTCTGTTACACTTATCAATATTGAGTGCTCAGTTTCAGTGTCATACTAGCCCTAGTCAGCATATGTAATATAAGGCAACTGTGTGTTATCTGGATCTGTTGAATCCTGGGTCTGATAGAACAAAATGTTTTTAAATCCACCGTGCTGCCTGACATCTTGCAAATTCTTTATTCATTTAGCTGCAAAGGGATATCTTGGGTAAAATTGTTTATTTTTTACTTTAACAAAGATTTTCAATCCAAAATTATCTGAATAGACAGCCATCATGTGAAAATTATGGAAATGCCTTTCTGGGCTAGCTGACAATTTGGTTACTGAACGGCACTGTAAAAGCAATGTTAATTTTCACATATCAATGGATAAAATACCTAAAGACGCTAGAATTTGCCATTCTCCTATTGGGCTAGAAAAAAAGGATGATCTAACGGTCAAGATTCTGGTCTGTAGATTGAATGAGTTAAGTTTGCACCTTGATCCACTGTAGAGTTTCCTTGTGATCTCTGTGTATTTTTGTCTGAAACACGGGAGATACTCCTCTATCTCAAAAGTTCACTTTTTTGCAAATTTATTAAAGTACAACATACAACAATTCAACATTTATGGGGGATATATTTAATGGATAAGATAAGGTACCATAAAACATTTTGAAATAAGTAGGTTTAGATTCCTTGAGATGAGAACATTTACTCTTAATTGGATATTTAAGTCTGATTGTGCTTCCTTTACTCAATGAAAACAAAAAATGATCTCCAAAGGGTGGTTCATCTTAGAATACATTTCTAAGCTAAGACAGAGAAATTACCCTTTGGAAGCATCAGGGCAGGAGGGGTTGCTGACTATAAAGAGAACCTAGGGAACAAGTCCAAACTTACGTATCTTACTTTCAGGAGCTTAAAGATTAGTTTTTTAGATTTAGTGTTGATGAAAACCACTCTTTCATCAGATTGATGATACTGCAGTACTCATAGCCCCTATTCTGATCTGGGAATGTTAGCATGCTAGAAGACAGCATGCTGGGAATGAGTGATAGAGAAAGGTTTTAATTTTTATTGTTACTTTTACTTGTGTGTTGAAGTGTGAAATATGCAAAAGACCATTGAAAGATCTGAAAGCCGGAGACAGCATTTGGATTTACAGACAAACCGTACACTGTGAGCCTTGCTATTCCAAAGTTAGAGGTAAGATTGAAGATGTATTATATTGTACAAAATAAGAAAAAAAACCTGTAGAACTTCATTCCAATAACTTGAATATATTGCAACACAGCTATTGCTTCTGCTTATATCTGTGTACTTAAACCTTTCCAAAATATTACGCTAAGTAAGACTGAGTTGCTTAGGATGATATCCAACTCCAGGCTCTAGACATGTGGTTTTTTTCTGTATCTGTGAGTGAGATCTCTAAGTTCTCATTGTAGACACCTACCTGTGCAGTCACTGTGTATAGTGATTCTTGCCCTGAAAGTCACAGGAATATGCTCCAAGGCCATCTGAGAATCAGTTTGCTATGTTTAAATGATTACGCCAGGGTTCTGGATTCTTTTCACCTCATGTAGTCATTCTGACCAATGAAAAGAATTTACAAAATCTATTAAATCATAATGAAAATATTTTACAGTGAGTAGCATTCCTACCCTTGTGCGGAGCATAGTGAGTAAACAAACATGCAAAGCAGTAAAGAATGAAGCTTTTTTCATTAATTTTTCTAGGAGTTGCAGGATTTTAAGTCTTCACTATTCATGGCAATTATTAATTCATAATACTATAAATTAGGACCTCTGTATTAAATAGAGACAAATAGAAACCTAGATGAAACATTCTGATAAGTTAGTGTTCAATGATGTACTTCTTTTGAGATAGCATTATGTTAAATAAAATTATATTAGTCGAATTGTTTTGTTAGAATATATAATGCTATTAAGCTATTGCAACATTTGATGGGAATAGTGAATTTTCCAATTAATCAGGTTAAAAAAATTCATAAGGCATTGTGACAGTTATAAATCTTTAGAAGAAAAAAGTATCTGACCAATTAAATTGCCCTAAAGTTTCTTCATGTGACATTTAGAGAATACTGATTTGCTTGGCATTTCTGACCAGTCTTTTTTCTCTTGCAGAAAAATGGATCTACTAATTTGGACCTAAACAAAGCAAGATAAAGAAGTTCCACTGGTGTCTAGTTAAGTGTATTGGTCTATTAATTCAAACCGCTATGGAAAATGATCATTATTACTAGAACTAAAATACTCTAAATGTAGTCCTACTGCATGGTTCCCAAAGGAATGAATTCCAGTAGAATTTAAATATCTGTTTATATACACGTTCCAGAAAGCAAAACAAAATATTGTTTAGTATATTCATGAGATGTGTGAAACTGCTAAATTGTATGTAAAACTATAATAATGTATTGAAATGTTTTGAACAGCAGGAAATACCTATACAAATACCTAACATAAGTTTTGCAGTGGCTGTATTCTCTTTACTGAAACCATGTTTCCTCAGATATGAAGAACTGTTATCTTTATATAGCATGAATGGGATTAATCTCCTCTACAATTAGCTATCTAAAAGTCAATTATTTAGTTTAAACTACTGGTTTCATACAGAGTGAAGTGGATTCCCTCTGTACCGTTGAAGAGAGGTATCGGTCTCCAGTGGGAGATTGTTTCCAAGTAACTTCAGTAATAATTTTAAGGTCAAACAAGTCATCTTGGGAAAATACCTATCTCTATTGACTATAGAGGGATTCTAGACAAAAATTATTAGAAAGTTTAAGTTAGTAGTATCTCCATGTTTTTAATCCTCAATTACTGTAGTACTATTTTTAAAAAAATGCACACTGAATAGCTGCCATGAAGTCATGAAATATATACCTTGCATGACATCATGTATTAATCTTTTCTACTTTATTAAGCTGAATCTGTAAGTGCCTTGAATGGGTTCATCTCAGCTAAATTCAAACATCTACAGTGTAGGCATCTACATTTAAGTCACCTGTTCTATTCTGTCTTTATAGTCATTACAGAGAAGTAGACATTTTTAGGAAGTGATTCATCTGATCAAATTGCAAACATCTATTTTACGATGTGGTAAACCATGCTCTGAAATCTGTCTTCCTTTCCATTGTCTGCCAATAAACTTGGAGTGAGTAACTGATTTCTAGACATCTACATTAGGCCAGATGAACTCCTTCCCTGGAGACTACAATGAAAGCATTTTTTTTTTCTTTTGGACAGAGTATATGTGTTAAAATACAGAGATACAAAGAAGAGCTCACGCTTTGTTATAGTACAAGTTTCCACTACAGTCAATAGTTGTATGTCTTATTTGCCTCAAATAATAAATAGTTCAGGGGTTTACTGGACTAACGGACGTGTTAACTGCTATCCTCTGCCTTGGGATGTTTCAGATAGTGATATTCAGAATTGATTTTTCTCCCTTTTATCTCAGCTGAAAAGAGCTTCTTAGATATCTATTTTTGACAGAATCTATTTTTCCCCCAATGGCTGAAAAAAGTAAAGTACACATTAGCCAAATGATTACTCCTCCCCGTAAAGTAACTCTAGAGTAATGCAGATTTAGTTCAAAAGGAAAACAGACATGTAAATAGATCTGTTTTTTTTTTCTTGTTACTTAGGAGATGGTTCAATTAATTATCTATAACAAACATAAATGTGAAAAGAATGAAGGGGCTACATATTCTAGAAAGTGGTGGCCCTATGGGTTTAAAGTTCACCTTTGCAGTCCTATGATCTAGCTGATTGTGGCTTCCTGGCACAAGAAACAGAATGCTCCAAGACTGCTGGAATCTGAGCAGAGTTTAAAAGGTTGAAAAGTAGCAAAGCCACAGATTAATGTTAGACTACTGAAAGGCTGTCCCAGCCAAACTTTCTGCCACCTTCTGCACCTGCAGTAGTGGAGACAGGTGGTATGGATGTCTGTAATTTAAACCATTGGAATCTCTCCTCAGTAGGGATGTAATCTGGGTTGCTTGTCTTAAATTATGTTCAGACTGCTACACACGAAGGAGCTGTGAAAGAGCAGATAATTTGGTCTGTTATTTTTTATGAAAATTTTTAAGAATTTAAGGCAGTAGCTTTAATAAAACATGTTATTATAAACATTACAAATATTTTTCCTGGTGTGTGTCTATTGCTGATAATGTATTTTAGTTAAACTGTACTGGATGTTATCCTGCATTTCACTAGGCAACAATGAAACTTCTACAAGAGTTGGAGAGAATTAGTGGAGAAGGTTTAATGGTGGGTTGCAAATTTGGTCCTGTTTAGAGACCAACACTACTTGCTCCTGCTTGACTACAATAGAAGATATTAGGTATTCATTTGAGCCATACCACTAGAATCCAGGATTTTCTAGCTTTTGAGGGGATGTGATACTGTAGTTCACTTCACTAGAAACCAGGAAAAAACTCTGGATCCAAGTATCTCCTACTCAAATGCTTACTGACAGAAAAGCAGCAATACAGAAACATTAAATAGTAATTCTGTGCTCATTAATTCATCCTTGCTGTACAGCCTTGATAATTTTGCCATTTTTTTTTATTTTTTATTTTTATTATATGTTGTAAGTTTGCTGAAAAGAAACACCAGTTTTGTGATGCTTGATATTTACCATATAAAAGCCTGGATGGCAATACTCATTAAAAAAAAATCATATTAACATCTCAATACCGATGTATCAAAACTCAATTGTTTTTTGTCCTTTTTGCATATTATTAGCATGTGGTGTTTTATTTCTATTTGACTAGTGCTTCCATGAAACAATCCAAAGGAACAGTTTGCTGGCAGCTGTTTTAATGAATGTGTTATCCTCAATAATGCATTAAATTAGACCGAAAAGCTGTATTGAGAGATGATGTGCTAAATTATGTGGATTTTGTGATTCATCAGACTCATTTTCTCAATATGCAATGGATACTTCTTTATTTTACAAAGCAGGGGCATAGCTATGAAGGGGGGAGAATCAAGCAGTAAGAGGAAAGTGGTAAAATAATGCATACAATGCATATTGATGCATTTAAAAGATGAAGATGGCTTCAAAACTACTGATATTTGCAGTAAGAAGGTCACAAGAACTGTTTTGCTGAATTAATATATTCTGTTGTATGCTATGTAGGTTCTCACAGCACTTGAAGTAAGCTGATGAATGTCTGCAACATTGTTTGTTCTCTCATCATTTTCTTCTTGTAGCAAAAGTCTCTTGAGTTTGACAAGACATGCTCTGTCTTACTTTCTGGAACTTCATTACCTAGGCTTATAAAAACCCAGTCAACATCAAAGACTCCTAGCTTTTATTCAATAGGTCAGCTCTACTCCTTGCTCCTTGGTATGGAGATGCACATTGTGTTGGGATAGTATTGAGTCTTCACTTTATTTACTCAGAATGTATATAGGTCAGACCTGTGCTCCCCATGTTGCCCTCCTTGATATTATTAACATAGCTGTATTACTTAGGGGAAAAAATATCCACTTCCCTGTTTGTTTTTGCTTTCCAATCATACTTTCTTGCTCACTGCAACTGTTCTGTTACACCAGGAGGTGGTTTTAGCTTCCAGTCCCATCAGTTTCAGACTAAAAGGGAGAAATGTAGCCTTCCTTTCTCCCTTCTGCTGCACCAAAACACCTCATTTTTCTTTACAGCAGCATAACAGAGACATGCTTTATTCCATAAAGTCTGAAATTGTTAACCAAAATAGCTCTGTTGGGCTGCTTAATGGATGCATAATCCTTGAGGTCTTAACCTCATGAGATATTTCCTTCTTTGATTTCAAAGTTTCTAGAAGCCTGCTGTTCTATTTTGCTGTTGGCCTGCTCTGAACGACTCAGTTCTTATCTCCTGCATAAGTAAAATTGGGACTTAGAAACATTCCATATGTTTTAGGGAGAAGAATCTGTAGGTATTCTCAAAGCATGCTTGGCACGTACTGCTAAGATCAGACCCCCACAAAAATACAGCGATGACTGCAGTTTCTTAAAATCATGGAGATGGTGTTGCTTCTCTCTTTGAATAGATCACTGTCTCAGAAACTGGGAGGGCCAAGTTCGGTTTCCCCTCTCAAGGTACCTAAGTTTTAATGAAGTGGTGTAACACAATGACACAGACTCTGGTGTGTGGAATGAAATAGATGTTTCCATTAGTGTTTTTGCCATGTTCCCTGACCTGTAGAGCCTGGATGCTTATGGTCCGTGAACGACAAAACGGCTGTACTGCCTGTGCAGTTGCTACCTATGTGCCTAGATCTACCTCTCAGGAAAGATGGTTGAATAGAAAATATAGAAGCAGTCCCAGAAGCAAAGACCAGATCCTGGAATTCCTCCATCTCATTAGAGTGGTCTAATTCATAATTAAAAGTAATATTAATGATTCTCTATTTATGCCTGTTAATTCTGTGCTCCTTTCTAGCAAGATTAGAGGCATTGCTTGCACTCAGGTTCGGCTGGAGCAGGATGGTGAGGGCACTCCTTGAAAATGGAAGTTTGGGATTTCATTTGAGTGTCCTAGAAATGCCTCCATTCACTTTTGTAAAGAATATGCTAATCTCTTTTAAGCCCTAGTATCTTACTTGCTTTCCTAGTCTGTGAGCTCTTGGACAGAGACTGACTTTGCATTTGTGCAGTGCCCAGAATAGCAGTAGCCTCTGGGCGGTACTGCTGCACCTATGTTTGTGGCACAAGAAAAACTCAGATATCTATCTCCCTTTCCAAGCAAGCTACTTGCAAATTTACGCTTTTTCATGGAGTTTTGATAAATGTGTCAGTTTCTAACTGACAGCCACACTCTCACAGATGTGCCAAGACTTAAAACTGGTTGTTTTTGTTCTGTTAGAGTCAGTATCTGAATATAATTTTGCCAGAAGCCCTTGTCTGTGTCTTGGCATTGCTGTGCAGTCATCAGACATCTGTTTAGGGAGCTCAGACAGCTAGTGTGGTCAAAACAGTGGGCAGCCAACATTTAAAAACAACCTCCTTGGAAAGAAAAAAGGAAAGAGAGAGTTGTTTCTGGAAAACAGAAAAAAAATCTGGCATTCAAGCCAGTATGGTTCCTAGTGGGAAACAAAAGAATCCAGGATTAGTGTTCACATATCAAAATATCCAAAAGGCGCAGAAAAAGGAGAAAAGATGAAGAGAAAGATTAGAGCATTATACGAAGAAACTAATTAAGGACAAGTAGAATCAGTGATTTTAAAACTGGGGATAGCAATTTAAAAAGCAGTAGTACTGTGGTGTTGCCATAAATACGGTGCCATTGAAATCAATAAAACTTGACTGCAAGAGGAATACTCTAGAAAACTTTGTTTTATCTTCATATCTTCTGATTCCTCTAGGGAGCTTCCAGCTATTGAACTTAGTTATGTTATCCCTGTATGTAGTTCAAATCTTGGAATTAAGAATGGAAAACCAGCTAACCATACTTGTAGCATTATAATCTCAAAAAGCCAAATATTAAAAATTCTAAAATTTGGGAAATCCACAAAATTATACAGTTGGTACTGCATTTAAACACTGCTTTTATCAGTTTACCAATGAAACAGCTTTTTCTCATAAAATATTAATTCTCTCAAGACAAAATTTTCCATGGGAAGAAGCATACCAGTTTTGACATGAATGACATTTGTGGAAAGTGGGAGGAAGAAAACGGCAGGAGTGGTATTTTTCTGCCTATTCAGCTGTAGTGTGAGACATGACAGATACTCAGCCAGAGAAGAGCACATGCTTTGAGGATGGCATTTTCTGTTTTTTTACCTCAGAGATCATCAGGACTGTTTAAAAAGTTAGATATCTTCTCATTCAGAACAGGATTTCCTCAGTAGGAATGTAAGGTGAAACAAAAGAGTGGAGATAGGAGAGACTGCCTTTCACAAAGAAATTGGATCAAACACAAGGGTAACATCTACCTAAGAGGAATACGTTCTTCCCATAATGCTCTAATTCATATGCCCATCATCAAACCAGTGGATGCTCTTAAGAAATGCCTTTGCAGTGCAAGTATTTCTTTTATTTCCAAACTGTCTTGTAAAGGACTGATTATAGAGCAGCTCTCCTTCAGCCTTGGAGGTCTGTCTGACACTGACTGTACACCTGCAGAATGGATGGAAACGATCCAGAGCCAGAAAGTGATCCATCACTACCCAGATCCAGGAGATGTAACACCATGGTAAATGTTATTATGTTGCTCTAATGATTTAAGTACTCTACAAATTAAGGCTCTGGATAACAAGTGTGGATTTAGGTTCTTTAGTTCCACCTAAATTCCATTTTAGGTCTCTTTGCCATTTATTAGATCCTGGCCTAAGTCTCTTTTGTGATTCAGTGGGTTATTGATAGTGCAAGGACAGTTTTTTTGCATGCTAGGCTTTTTTCTCATCCCTTCTGACAGGAAATAAAGAAATCACAAAAAATAAATTGCACAAGCATTTCTGGATATTCAGCAAAGATTTGTGCTTAATCAAATTGAAATTGCATGAAGGTTCAGGTACTGACTGTTTTAAATCATTCCCCCATCTAAGAATTTAACACATACACATTTTAACACAAAAAAGTTTCAAACAACTGTAAACATTCCATGCTCTTTTGACATTGATTCAGCCATGCTATCAGTGCCACTCAGATTTTCCGTTTCAAAAAACGTATTTTCTATTGGACTGAGGGGGCTTTGTGATATTTAATTTTTCCTACGTGTCACATGACCAATGCTAAGCATATTGCTGTTTATTTTTTTAACGTAGTAATTTCAAAACCAACCACTACAGCATCAGGAAGTATTCAGTTTGTTGGCCTAAACTTACTAAAAATTTCCAAATTAAAAAAAATCACTTACTGTTATCCATATGATAGAGTTACTAACATAGATGATATTTTTTTCCACTTTATTGCAAAGCTGCTGAATTTCTTAAATCAGCTTCTCTAACTGAATGTAGATAGAGAGAATTAAAGAAGACAGAAGATGAAGAAAAGGAAAACAAGCAATGACCAGAATTAGTTGAACCTGCCAGTATATTTACATCATCATGAATTTTTTTGTGTGTCAACAGCTACTCTAAAGACAAATCAAGCTGAAATCAGAATTCTTGACAAAATGTGTGTTATGGATTTTTAGCCTCCTGGAGGTAAGCTGTTTTGGTACATTTGTCATTATAGTCTTCAGCATTTTATACTCAAACAGCCTATCTGCTGTTTCAAAACTTTTTGCTATAACATTATCTGCTCATTCATTAATAACATTGAACCGCACATCGCTTCCTCAACCTTCTACCCCCAAAGGCACATACTGAGATGGTGTGAATTCTTATTCATCAGTGATAGGGTTCTGTGAACCAAATTACATCCTCCAATATACACGTGTGCTGAAGACCAAGCAAATGTTCGTCTTTAAAAGCATAATTAGTCTTTGTAATCGGTGAAAACTCACAAAAACAAAACAACCTATCCTGATTTATAAGACTCAGGTTCATGCTTTCTGTCTAGAATTTAAGGAAGGGAAGGGACAAAGAAGGTAAGGAATCAATGCATTTGGAAGCCAGAGAGATTTGATAGGGAATTGATGAGTCAAAATAAAGTAACACTCCATTAAACTAGAACTGTCATGGATAGTTTCAGCTAGATAATCTACAGACTAGCAGACCCTATGCTTAACATATGGACACAATTTTTAGACACTATAAATGCTGATTTTCTGAAACAAGTGGGACTCACAGAAAATGATGCAATTCTGGATTTAATCCCTTAGAAAATCCATTCTAATAATTATTACAATATATTCCAAAATATACTCCAGTTTAATATTAATTTAGGAAGGAAAAGGCCAGAAAGTCATAGTCATAATAGTAAAAAAAAGAAGGAATTTTATAAAAATGAGAAAGCCAGTTACCAGAAAATTAAAAAAAAAAAAAAAGAACTAAGAAGGCAAAACTTTTGCAAGAGGCTTTGGGAATGAAGAATCTATGTTGTAACTCAAGGAAAAATTTAACCACTCAGATATTTTAGAACAAATTTATAAAGCTAACAATAACAAATTTCTCAGACCAGAAAGTATTCCTGAAAAAATTCTAAAGCAACTTAAGTGTGACAGTGTTGAACTTCTTACAGGCAGCTATCACTCAAAGCAGACTTGGTGCCAAGCAAATTGGAAGCATCAGCTGTGACATCAGACTTTAAAAAAAATATGAAAGCTGCTCTGGGGAACTGCAGATCAGTAAATCTGACTTTTCAATGAAGCCAATTTGTACAAATTATAATAAATAACAGAATATACAGACATATGGGTATTTAAAATATATTGGAGCATAGACCATAGAGCTTTCTGAAAGCAAGGCATGCTCATAAATATAGTAGTATTTCCGAAAGAGCCAATATGCTTTCAGTTAAGGTGAACTATTTAGTTGAGTATATTTGGATTTTCAGTAAGTCTTTGTTATGTTCTTTCCCTAAGCTATCATCATATAAGAAAACTCGGAGCAATAAAAGAAAGAAAACAATGAGTTGAAAAAAACCCTTGTTTTCGTTATGGAGGAAGACAGGAAAAAATGGGAGGTACAGACTGACTTTTGTGGGTGCAAGATTATATAGATTAGGGTTTGTCAGCTTGGAAGAGAAGTAACTGAGGGAAAATACGTTTATAAAATCATGAATGACAAAGAAAAGCTGAACAGAGAATGATTAATCATTCTGTCTTTCTCAGAATACCAGAACGGAGACACCCAATTAAATTACTAGGCAGCAGGTTTAAAGAGGATAATAGGAAGTAGTTTTTCATACAATACATAATTAAATTGCAGCATTAATTGCCACAGGGTGTTGTAAGGTTTTAATGTATAAATGGTTTAAAAATGGGGCTTGACAACTGTAATGTTATTACACATTGGTTGCAATTAAAAATAAATGGTCCAGATGTCCCATCCACCCAGCACTGAAAACTGGAGAGAAGCCCTCAATATTTTTCTTGTTTCTGATATATTTTTCCCTAAGCAGCTCCTATTAGCCTTTCTTGAAGATATGATACTGGGTTAGATGGACTTCTGCTCTGACTCCACATGGCAGCTGCTCTAATTTTATAAAACTACTTTCATAGTCACTTTCCAGAATGCAACTGCGCTTTAATAATCTCACCAGACTTGGACTTTACCGTCCATATTCTGACTTCATTGTAACACACGCTTTGTATAGCCCAGACCGGATTAAATGCAGTTCATTCTATGCTGGCTTGCCTGAAAGGCAGGTTCAGCCTGCAGCTATTACAGAATAAAGCAACATGCTTATTATCAGAGAAGAGCAGATGGGATTTATAGACTTCCTGCTTCTTTGTTCTCTGCACTGGGTGTCTATTAGTAACTATACTGATTCAGAAATTTATACTATAGCATGTCACATAAGCAGCCTAGAACAGCATCTTCTCTGCTACAACTGTTTCTCAGGTCCAGGAATAATGTGTTTCATAGGCATGTTTGGATGTTATGGGTCGGTGTAAAACACATTTTATCAATAACTTAAAAAAGGAATACAGTCTTTATACAGTCTTCATTGTGGTTTGTAAAGAGCTGTTAAGGTTCTGGGCTGACCAAACACATCAGCAAGTGTAAGGATTCTGAATGGAGCTGGTTAAGCAAGTTACTAGTAATGTTGACACTGGAGAAAAATCATTTTTATTTAGGTCAAAACATTTTAATGACTAGGATGTCAAAACCATCTTTGTTGGAGGCCAGCACAAAGACGATGAAATAGCATGTTCATGTACACACACTGTATCTGCCAGCTCCTCTGAGTGAAGATTACATGTTAGTGAAACTACCTGTGCATTTAACACAGAGCAGCTATAGTGAAACTGATTTTTTCCATTCACTGGAACCAACCCTTCAGGAAACGCCTGGCAAAAAAAGATGGGGTCTCTCACACAGATTGTGAGCATGCTAGTTGAAGCATGCACAAGTTTAAGCTGTTTTCTGTCTACACCGCTGGGTGAAGATTAGGCTCAAAGCAGCCCCACCCCAGGGAGAGCCAAACTTCTGGACCATTTTTGTGGGGACTAGATGTAGTGAACTTGATCAGTTTGTACAAACTGCCTGAAAAAGTTTTTATCCCCATGCTAAGGTACCATGCTCAGTCCTAAGCTTTGTCCCTTCTGGAACTAGGTCTGAACAAACGTCTGCATATAACATTTACGTAAGCAGTGTAAATGGTAAAAGGTAGTTGAAAATTCACGTACAAACTACTTCTACTCATAATTGGAGGTAAGTATTTTAATGGTGACTCTTAAGGTCATGTACTATGACACCTGTAGCGTATCTCCAAATGTATGTCCAAACTGGTGTCTGTGTTAGATTTTTTTGCCTTTAAAATGTCCCGACCACACTGCAGTGTTCCTGTTCAGGCAGTCAGAGGAGCTTGGATTGCTAGTATTTTCAGGACATTTGTCTGTCAATACTCTTTAGTGATAATCTAGCTGACATATAATGAAAATATTGTTGCCAGTCCACACTTAATGTTGAATATTGAAGGTTGATAGGGATAAAACTGTGCTAAAACCCTTGGAAATATTAGAAAGAATGCCATGTAGCTGAAAGGTTAAACAATCAGATGTCAGTTTTGTTGGTCCTCTAAATAACTTTGCTTGCCTGGTTCAAAGAGAAAAAGTAATTTCTCCAATCTGGAACCTCTTTCAGTATTTTCTCTGCCTCATTGCATTATCCACCACTGGATCATTATCACAAATTACAATTTTTTTTTCATCGTATGTCTATCACTAATGTCCAATAAACTCTATATTACACATGCTGCTAATTATCTTTTTATCATTTTAAAATTTTACTGGACTAGCATACACATACTTCTAAGAATTAAGGCTAGTACCACTATGAGTGATAACAGCCTAAGAGACAGGCCTTTTGCCTGGGGCTAAACTCATTCCTCTTTTTCTCATGGGAATGAAGATTATCTGTAGTAACAAAAACTGGATTATATTACTCACTCTGATGATGTGCGACAGAATTGGGGCCAGGCATTTTCTACACTGTTAACATTTTTTTCACTTCTTTCTTCCTAATGGACAGAGGAGACCAAACAAATGTTTTGGATTAAGTGATATCTGGCTGCAATCTAATACACCGGGGGCTATTTTTATTCTCCTCAGTGATAAAAGTTACCTTATCTGGAAGTCAAAAATCTTCATGCCCTGTTGTATCTTCCTTTCCAACCATTCTTGTAGTACTACTTGTTATTGTTTGCACTGTAGGAGTACTTAGAAGACTAACAAATAATAGTCTTGTTGTCTTGTGCATGTGCAGAAGAAAGAGAGTCTGTTTTCACAGAGCGTAAACAAAAGAGAGAAAATTGTGACAGGCTGGACGATTTCAAAGCTTACTTATGCCCTGAACAGAGAATTAGGGCCTGTCCCTCCTCACATATGAAATCTGAGACAGAGAATAGACGTTGTGAATAGGCAGTGGTGATTGCTGTTGTTACTACTCTGTCCAAAGTCTCTGTTCAGTAACTGGGTAGCTACCCTATGTGTCTTGATAACTATCCATAGTGACTCGTCTAGCAATTTAACTGCTTGCTGTGATTTTGTTGTGTATTTTATACTACAGCTTTAGGAAACTCCAGGACACTAATTTAGAAAGGTGTCCTCTGTAATTCTAGCTAGGGGAAACGAGCCAGAAAATGGGTAATCCTGGGTGCTATAATGGCCAAGTTGCCTAGGGCATAACACTGAATCGCTATTGATCTTATTGCCTCCAGGGAAGAGCTGACTATGCTTACCAGCGCTAACCATTTGGGATACTCATGTTCACAGCAATGAGCTCAAAGAAGTGCTCAGGATTATGAAGTTAATTGCAATTACATTATCCTGTGTGAATAATTCAGACCCAGCGCACCCCTGTGTGGTTTGGCTGTTCTCGCACCAGATTGCTCTGGCCCGTGGCAAGGGCACTATGGCAGATGTCTGGAGGTGATGTTCACAGCTCCTGCTTTCCCCACCACGCACATGCCTGACAGACCGAGCTGCCTGGTCACCTGCTAGGCAGGAGGGAGAAAAGCATAAAATAGTTTCTTTAAATCTCGGACAATGAAGGATAATACGAAAATATTTCCATGTCTGAATGTTGTTCATCCCTCTCAAGCAAAGACTCAGCGCTACAAACCAATATATGTATCTGGACCGTGTTAAAGGACCGCATTTCAACATAGGGCCATTTTTAATCTCAGGGGCTCTCCTATACATGAACGATTTGTTTATGTGGTTTTCTACTACACTTGATTCAGTCTTCATGCTTCATCAGCAACGTATCTCTAAAAATACATGCACTTTCCTTGTTGTGAATCAAAAGTCCTAGAATCAGCACGTTTCAAAGTCATAAATGCGTGCTTTGGGCTGAATTCGTTTCTTTCAAACACAACAAAGCCTCGATTTGTGATTCTCATTCCTATCACAGCCAAATCTGCATAATTACAACCCTGACACCACCAGGCTCTAATTATATGGCTCACAGGAGGAATGACAGCCTGGGACGGATCCAGCTCGGAGTCCGCAGCGGGGTCTGGGCGCCGCACCTACGGCCGGGCGGGGACCTCTGCGTAAAGCCCGGGGCTGGCATGGCCCTGCCGCCCCCCCGCCAACCGCCCCGGCCAGGCCCAGGGCTGCGGGGCGGCAGCTCCACGGGTCGCCGCGGAGGGGGCGGCGCGGCCCTCGCCCCCCGGCCGTGGCGCTGAGGGGGCTGCCGGGCTGCCGCCCTCCGCCCGTCCCCAAGGGGCGCCGCTGCTGCCCGCCGCCGGCTGCCGGCAGGGGAGCCGGGCGGCTCTTTGTTCCCTCTCTGCGTGTGTGGCGCCGGCTGCCGAGTGGGAGGGGATCCCACCGGCTCCCGCGCCGCCGCTGACAGGAGGCGCAAGAGCAGAGGAGGCGGCTGCTGCGGCGCCGCGGCGGGGCGGGGGGCGGCGGCGCAGCGCAGGGAGCGGACGGGCGAGCGGCGCGAGCCGCCCGCGCCAACGGCCGCCCGCGCCAACGGCCGCTCGTCCCCGCGCCAACGGCCGCCCGCGGCGGCGGGCGCTGCCCAGCGGCGGCGCAGGTGCCGGCCGCGGCGGCGGAGAGGGAGGATGGAGGCTGCCTTGCTGAAGCCGGCGATGATGGCGGAGGTGAAGGGGAGCGGCGCCGGCCCCGCGGCGGGCTCGGTCGTCAGCGCCGAGCTGGAGGTGAAGAAGCTGCAGGAGCTGGTGCGGAAGCTGGAGAAGCAGAACGAGCAGCTCCGGAGCCGCGCCGCCGCCGCCACGGCCACTGCGGCCGCCGCGGGCCCGCCCAGCCCGCACCTGCTGCTGGCCCCGCCGCCGGCCTCCGGCGGGCTGGGCCCTGCCGGCCCCCCCTCGGCGGTGGCCGGCGGGGGTGGCGGGGCAGCGCCGTGCGTGCCCAGCGCTGTGCCCACCCTGCTGTGCTCCGCCGCGCTGGGCCCGCCGGAGCCCCTCGCCTACTTCAAGCCCTCGCCCGGCCTGGCGGCGCCTTGCGGCGGGGGGCAGGAGGCGGGCGGCGGCCCGGCGGCAACGGTGCTGGACGAGGTGGCGGTGCTGGAGCTGGAGGACGGCTGCTGCGGCCAGGACGAGGATACATGGTACATGCGGCTCGCGGCGCTGCCCTGCCCGGCGGCGGCGGCTCCTCCGCGGTGCCCCTCGCCCCAGCCCCCCCCTGGGGCGGCGCCGGTGGTGGCCGCCCCCGCGGGGCAGCACAGCCATGCTCCGGCCCCCAGCCGGCTGCAGGTGCCCCCCGCCTCCCCTCTAATGTTCACCCAGCTGGTGCTCTCCAGGCTCTTATAAGCGTTATCCTCCAAATCTACTTGATCTCGTTCTGCTTAAACTTAAATCTGCTTTTATTTTATTTTTTTTCCCTTTAACGTGTCATCTGCTTGGTGTGAGCAACCCTACGGGTGAATAGGGGCCCCGCGTACGGGGACCGGGTTTTGTGGCCCGGTTCAGGTCAGGGCTTTATCGCCCGCCCCTGCTCCCCCGGGGTGCCCGCCCTGGGGCTCCTGCCGGCGTGGCCGGAGGGCGGCTTGCACGGCCACAGCCTGCTCGGCAGCAGAGGCGACGAGGCAGCACGGGAGCAGCCGGCTGCTCCGGCCGGTTTTGCCCAGGGCCGCCCGGCAGCGGCGTGAGGGAGGCACTGGCACCGGGCAGGGCCAGGGGGCGGGCGGCGAGCGCGGCTGCGACCAGCGCACAGGCTTCCCGTCGGGAAGGGCAGGGATTTGCTATTGTTTTTCCCTTTGGGGGAAAAAAAAAAAAAAAAAAAGGTCTCTCTTAAGTTTGATGTCAGCCTCATTTCAGCCTCCTGCTTACATAAGGAATTAAAAATAGTGGGACCGTTCCAGTAATCCTTTATCTGAACAGTGCTTCCTCCCCATCCTAAAATCTCTGCCCATTTGGGCTCAGGTCTTCCGGGATTTGGGAGGGCTTTTGTCTTTTAGACATTGATCTGCGGGGTTGTTTGTGTGTCTTAGGTGCTTACGTAGTTCCAAAACGCATGGCTCTGTGCTAGTAAACGGAGGTTTTTTTTAAAAAAAGCAGTAAATAAAATTGGTCTAGAAGAATAATTGTGCCCTTTTAGAAACAAAGATGAGAAATTATAGACTAAAGATCTGAACGATTGTTTGGTGTTGCATAACTTGCCTCAGCAACTGGTACAAACGTCTTACGGACTATTTAAACACTGCAGAAATATTGTGGGAGTCATTGTCTACATAACCACGTTAAACATAATTGATGCTCAATCGTATTAAAGTGTCAGTAGTAAAATGGATATTATCCATATTTAAATAACCATTTTAAGTGTCTGTCAAAGCCTCAATATAGTTCCTTAACCTGTTACAGTTTTTAGAACAAGCTGGAGTTTATATCAGCTTAGAATAAAATACAGTTAAACATCCTTATTTTGATAGCAAAGGAGGGATTTAAAAATCCAAATATCAACAGGATTTCTTGAACATTGATTATGTATACTTCATAGTACAAAAGTAATACAGTGCATTAGTTTTTGAAAATTGCTTCTGAGAATCATCATCATCGAATTTTATATAAATTTTTGTGAATATTGTTTCATTCTGTGTGTATGGGCTATTCTGAGAATGTTGATTCTGAGTTGAATCAATTTTTCCTTCAGTCCTAACCCATTACTTATGGCAAGTGAGTAGAAGTGATTAAACTTTCCTTCGCATTAGCGTTTTTTCCAAATTTCTTTAACCCAGTCTTGTTAAACCCAGTGTTCTTCCTGCTTATGTTTCAGGGCAGCACAAAGTCGGTGTTATTTTACGCGTCTTAATACAGTGATGATCCTGATCAGTTCCTATTCCATTTGCACCCTGGAAGCAATCCCAAGTGCATTTTTGGGGCCAAAACTTATGTTCATGTTGCTTACCTGTAGTTCCTGCTCATGTCACACGTGTGTGTCTACAGGCAAAATCTGGTAATAGGAGTTTGTTAACTTATTCAGCTCAGAGTGAGTTGTGTTAGCTGTTGTACTTTTTTTTTTTTTTTTTTTTTTTTTTTTTTTTAAAGGATGAATCTCCATCATTGTCCATTAGTGGTCAGCTGTATAATTTCAGCTGCTTTGGGGTTTTTATAATTTAAGTCATTAAGGCAACCTGATATCTGGAAATCTAAAGGCCAGTATGTTCCTAGTTGTTAATTTAGTATTTGGGGTCTTAAGTACCTCTTTATTATTTTTAACTGCAGTTACAAAAACAGGAATTGACTTTATTGCAGACAAGCCAAAATTTCTTTTTGCTTGTCAGCTTTTTATACAAATGCCTGATCATTGAGAATTCATCAGTCAGGTGTTTAGCTTTCAAAACACTTCTGCAAGCTAACAGGAGACCTCAAAGGTTTTCTTTTTTCTTTTCTTTTCTTTTTTTTTTTTTTCCATTTTTCTCAGTATCATGTTTTTAAACCTGTAGCCAAGCACTGTATGAAGTAAGGGGAAATGAGTCCTCCTCTTGGAGAAATTCAGTAGTTGAACTCTGCTGGGATTGCCAATAGAAATACCAGTTGCAATGAGGATATTTACTCATTGTGAGCTGGATAGAGTGTGTCGATTTACTTCACAAAAAAGAGACTAAGCAGACATTAGAAGTGGCCACCTGAAGAGTTGATTCCTTTTTTGTCTTGCCTTTTGTGCTCCCTATTTGCATGCCAAATTCCTTTGCAGAATGTGGGTATTTTGCTGGAGTCTGACAATCTGTGTAAGAGTTTGTCAGTAGTCACATTGATCAGAAGCAATAAGGCATGTTGTCCAGCCAAGGAGCTGAGAGCTGTCCTCAGTAGCTATTAATAGTTCACTCCCTGGAAGATTTGTGCTCTCCCAGGTGAACTGATGTCTGCATGTGTACATTAATCTACAAGGACAACAGTAGCAACGCAGATACCAGCTTCAAGAATTTACTCATGAAAGCGGCTTCGGTACCTGGTTTCCTAAATATGTTTGATCATCTGATTAGTTGCCTACTGTATTCTGAGAATTACAGATATATATACTAGTTTTTCTTGTGTATTTTTTTTCTGCTGGAATCAAATATCAAAATTGGATTTTCATTTCTCAGCAAATGTTTTCTAATCTTCAAAGTCTGACTTATATAACATTTAGTTCATTTAGGAGAAGATAATGGGTATGAAAATTACAATCCGCATTCTGACACATTGATTAAATTATTAAAGGTAATCATATGAAATAGATCACAGTAAAATTCTGATTTAAATGTAAAATAAAATGCTGAAATTATTTAACCTCCAGTAAAACATAAACTTTTAAGTATTGCATATCTTGCTGATATTTGTGTGTATTTTGGTTAAGGTTATATGTCTTGCCTACCAAGACTCTCACCCCTCAAGAGAAATCATTGAGTCCTCTGCAGTGGTGCAGACGTGTTCTGGATCATCCAAGTCCTGAGATAGAGGCTGCAAAACGCTCTCTGTGCTTTAGATTGGAACAAGGTAATCTTATTCTTTGAATTTCTCTACTATGAAGTTGGCATTTTTTGCCTAACATATCACTGGTACTCAGTGACTTTGACAATTCAGCAGATTTCACAAATGGCAGGCATGCAGTTCTATCATGTATGCAAGTCTTCCTCTGCTCCCTGAAAGCAACAGTTGTTTCAGATATTTTTTTCTGATCATATAATTTTAAAGTATTCTCCTTTGTCATTATTCTTTTCCTCCCCTGAGTAACTCCTCAGTTTTAAACTCCTTAGCTGTGTTAAACATTGATTAAAATAGAAATTAGGGACTTCTTTGGGAGAGAACTTTGATGCTAGCTTTAGAATTGGTCCAGCACCGAGATTTGAAAAACAGTACTTTTGTTTTTCTGTAAAGCCAATATCATCACAGTAAATTTCATTACAGTAAATATCTTCACAGCTGTAAATTTGTAAGCTATATTTGACCACATCTCACTGTAGTATCAAGACTTAGCGCTAAGTATAGGATAGACAAAGAGGAACTATAACTTGATTGCTAGGGCTGCTTTTTTGGGGTCTCAGTAGCCTGAAGTATTGGCATGAATTTGATGGCTGCCAGTGAACCTATACAGAATTATGTCTGGGAGTGCTGAATTTTGTTCTGAATCATTTTTATTTTATCTTTTATTTTTTTTTAACTATCCAGGGGCCTATTAAGATTGTAATGAGTGTTGTTGAATAACGTGATTAAGGTAGGAATATTATCTTAAGATTTATAAGTGGCAATGAAAAAAATGCAAATGAATAATATAGGAGGAGGGTAGGAGAAAGAAGTAAAGCTAATGGCAATGTGGGTATGTGGTTTTATACTTTAGCTACAGCCTTCATTAAGATAGATTAAACATGTAGCTATATGTTTTGGAGGATGTGAGAGTTGTGGATTAGTCTCATTCAAAATCAACATTTAACTGAATTGGTCTCTGAAGGTATCTGTCTCTTTGCATTGAGTATAAAAGAATCCTGCAACAATTATTGTCCTGGCATGCATCTGAGCTCATTTGCCTAAAATTAGGTGGGTCAAACTGATGTTCATATAGTAGTAATCATCCCAGCCAGCTTTAGGGTGGGATTTGCCTCCGGATTCACACACTTGAATTTAGGTGTCTGCAGTGTGAGCTGGTATCAATGCTTCCTTTGAAATCAATGGGAATTTTTAGCCAGGGGAATCTGGGGAGCTATTCCGATGAGGTGATGGAGGTGTTAGCCTTAAGATGAAATCGATAGCTTCATAGGGCTCACTGACTCCTACCTCACAGCTGGTCGCCTGAATGTACATGTCTGTGATGTAGGGTGTCTGAATCTGGAGCTGAATCCCAGTGTAGAGGCTCCATTTGAATTCCCCCACATAGGCATCCAGTGCCATTTGAGATGCCCTGGGTTACCCTGGCTGACCTCTGTTTTCCCATCAGGAAGGAAACAGATCTCCAATGGGTCCTGCGCCATATCTGCTGTTCCTGTAAAGATTTCTTGGCCTTGGTCCCAAGGGCATCTCAGATGGGCTAAGGCATCTAGCTGTGGGCAACTGAATCAAGTCCATAATGTGAATGTAAAGACGAGCCAGAGGAATGCATGATATATTTTCCCCTTCTAAAGTTAAAAAAAAGACTTATAAGATTTAAATTAATGGGAAATAAAGACATGAGAAAGGCAAATTTATTGTTTGATTTGCTGCCTCTCTCTGGTTATCTGTTCAGTCTATTCTAAAGAAGTCACAGCAAGTTACCTTGACAATGAGTCACTTTGATCCATATGTTCTAGTCACGGTGATGGCTTCATGAATTTCCTGGGCTTTGTATGCCATATATAAAACCCCATTATGGAACTGTATGTTTAAGGAGGGAATGGACTCCTGTTTCTACCGAAGCAATTCTGTGTTAAAATTGTTTTCATTAATAATTGGATTAATGAATTCTAGTATTGCAAAAGATATTATTCTTGTCAGCTTTACCTCTGCAAATAATAAGCAAACGTCATGTCATTTTTCATACTCAAGCATTGTAGAAGTGGGTTTCATAATATTTATTTCTTTTCCAGTTTTGAAACAAGATGAGGCAACTGGAAGAACCTAATAATTATGTTTTAAACAAAAACAACATTTCTGTAATCTGACCTTCCTGTTTTTATTTTGCAATACAGTCTATCAGTAAGCACACACAACTTTATTGTGATTTTACAAGTGACTCACTAAGAATAGTGTTCTTTTCTGGTGCAAAAGACTGAAACATTTTACTCGTAAGCTGAAGAGTGTCTTTCCCCCTTTAGCCATATACCTTGAAAGGGCATTTTAGAGGGATTTTAAAATCTAGTTGTATTTCTTTCATTTGGCACAAAGTCAGTGGTAATGTTGATGTACTTCAGAAATACTAAATGTGTAGTCACAGCATTTAGAGTGTACCAACCTGTGCTTTGTGAAATAGCTTGTAGGTAGAATTGGCTTAATAATTTTGTCTATGATGCATAAACCAAAAATTAATCCAGTTTAGATTTTCATGGCTCTTAAAGTACTATAGTGCGCATAGAAATAAAAAGCAGTAAAAATTGATTTTTTTTTCTCTGGAAAGTCAGCGTATTTGAATGAGGGCACACAGAGAGAAGAGCTGTGAACCAGAAAGTATAATCTTGCCAGGCTGTTTTTTTTGTTTATTGAAGTTTTAACTCATTCCTGTTTTATTTGGGTGGGTTTTAAATCTGTGCTCATTTATTCCAGCTCTTGTAAGTTTTCCTTATTGTATCATATCATGGTTTTCATAAAAATATTGATACGTTGCATGAAATATCCCAGCATTAGAACAGCTCATAACAAACCCAAAGGTTTCATGAGAGACTTATGCCAAAGCAGTCCCAGGTGATCAAATGATAAAATGACTGACTACCTGGTCTTTCAGGCTGGAGTGTCACTTGAATGATGCTTGTTTAATTTTCATCTTGTTGTGCTTAACCACATGTTTCATTTCTGGTGGAAGTGTCTGTTCTACATATTCCACAGTGGGGGTAAGGTTTCATCTTGGAGTAAAACTTCAAGGGCATGAGCATAGTAGTCATCTCCAATAGGTGGTTCTTCTGTGAAACACCGTGTGAACTTAGACAAGATTCTCAACATTCATCTGGTCTACCACTCATTCATTAATGCATATATTTAGTTTACAATGAATGAGGCTCATTACAAGCTCCATTTCTGTGGATTAAACATGCTAGCTTTGAGGAGGTTGACAATTAAATGTAACTTCATTTAATAAGACTTTTTTCTGAGAATATTTCCTGTTTTCTATGAGCAGTTCTAATGTTGAGGTAATCTTTGTTTGATTTTACTCTATGGCCTAAGCTGGATCACTTCTCTCTTTTTGCTTCTTTTCAATTATCTTTTGTTTGAAACCTTTTGTTTTCTTTTATTTAGCGCACTTTTCTCTCTACTGCAGAGTCAGCTCCCTCTCCCTTCAGTTTTTAATATTTCTGTTCCTTTAGATTCATTCAAATCACCAGGACCACATAATAGATTTAACAGTTTGGTGGAGCTTGTTCTGTATTTTATTGGTAATACTGGGAGATGTTGGGATATGTCAGTGGTAAGCCCAGTGAGCAGAAAGATGCAATGTGTAAAGTTCCCAGCTGGTGCAGATCAGTATAACTCCTCTGAAATCAATGAAATGATGTTGATTTACACTCTGGCTGAAGATACACTGTATAGCTTCACTTCTGTAAAAAGCTCTGGAGCAGCCGCGTGGATAAACTTAGGAGTTAAGAGGCTTAGCAAGGAGTCAGTCTGTAGGAGCTCAGGTTTTATGCAGGGCTTCAAACCATATCTCATCCAATTCAGCCTTCCAGAGAGAAAAGCCCTCTTGCGGAGAATATGAAATACTGGTTAGATTCAGAGTTTGTCTTAGCTGAGTTCTCATTCAGTAATGCTGCTTCAGCTGTTTAAAAGCAGGCAACAGAAATCTGCAGATTTGCAATTGGCTCCAATAATTTATAGTCTTTCTTTTAAGATGAAACTGCTCTTCATTTATTGCAATGAATAATATGCTTCAGGATGAATGCCTTTATGTGGTCTGTGGACGATAAGGCATATAGTGAAGCAGATACACTGTAGTTTTTCTAATTGTTTATGATCTGTGGTGTTTTAGCCCTTATTGTGTTGGATCCCAAAGTCATGCGCTAATTGAAGTTTGAAATCTAAACATGTAACATACCCAGATGAAAATCTGAAAAAACAAGGAAATGAAAAAGGCGTGTCATTCAACAGTACTATGTTCTCTTTACCTTTAAAAAATATCTTGCAGTAAGGCCCCAGACAGAATATTTTACCCTGATCTCAGCAGTCCAGGTTGTGTCCCATTCTCTTAATTCTCTCTCTCCTCCCTAAGGGTTCATGGTGAAATTATACATTTTGAAGTCCTTAAGATATATAAAAAAAAATCTCATGAACTGTTATAAATTGCAGTTACAGGGAACTTCTACACTGTAGTCTGTTAACAGCAGAAACACACAGAAAATATAAATAAATGAAAGCCTATGTTTCGTATGATTGAGCTGCATTCAGTGCTGTTTTGAACTATGAGTTGAGTTTTTTTCTGAATATAAGTTAAAGTTTATTTGATGTCCATTGAGGCATCAGAGATGTATGTTATGGTGCTCAGGATTTGATTAATAAGATTAATACAGCTTTTTCATCCTTATTTTTCATGTGTGATAGAGATTAAAATTCTATGTAAAATCTTTTAGGGTAGCAAATGGTAATGTGCTGAAGTTGCAGATGATAAGGTTGTTGTTTCCATCATAAATAATATAATTTTTAAAGCTCCAGAAGAAATGGCAGAAGTGACAAGAGTGATTCAGTTCTTTTTTGTACATCGTTCTGATAACAAAAAGTGCTGAGTACCTGTAACTGCTCTGAGTATCTGAGCACCTCTTGGGGATTGTGGCATTTTGAAGGACAGGATGTATAGCAGATTCCTGCTGAAGTACAAGTTCAATGCTCAGAGCACACACGTATATGCATAGGAGTTATTTCCTGTTAGATTTCATTTATTTGAAGGAACCTGTTCTTTGCATCTATATAATTCCAAGCAGTTCTTGGAGTTTTTGCAAAAGCTGATATTGCTGGATTTTCTAACACAGCTACTGAAGATGACTTGTATATTTCGATGTGAAAAACTCATTTTTGGTACTCTATTTAGAAGCATGTGTTTGCATTTCAGACAGAATATTTCTCTCTAGGACTGGAACATTTCTACTCTGCAAATGTACCTCAAGATAGAAGTATTTTTTTGAAAATCCTTGTGGCACTAAATGCATATAAAATCAGACACTTCACACTTATTTACTTCACAGATATGCCCTCCTTTTTTAATTTGGCTCTGACATATTGCACCTACTTTTTATCAAATTTTAATAAATGTGCTATTTAAGTAGTTGATTTCACATGTTAGGAATTGATTGTTGTACAGCCTGTAGAATTAAATATTTTCTTAGAATTGGTTTCTAGTTATTATAATTACAAAAAGATGCTGAATTTGCAATCTGAAGTCCTTTATTTAAAGGTACAGAAGTAGTGTTAGATATTACCTCGCTTGAGAAGGTATCTATCCTGTTTTAGAATGGAAGTGTTCTATTAACACGCACTAACTATGGAGCTGGGATTATCAACTCATCATGAGAGGCAGAACAACTAGAAATACTGTCAAATTTTATTTGAGGATTTCAGTAGGCTTACTTAAAATAAGAATAATGTATGCTTGAAATATTATCTCAAAGTCTGTAATGTAGTGTATGCCCGAAGGCCATAGTGATAGCATCAACTCTAAGTTACCCTAAGAATACAGGCACAATTATTATTATGTAGCAGACTGCTAATCACTGTTTTTGTTTCCAAAGTATACAACTACTTGCCCAGATAGAAATTAAAAGTAAAACTAGGTTTCACTAATGGATGTGGATATATTTGATGGCTCATCCTCTCTATGAGAAAAGAGACCTTTTCAAAACTGGGCTATTTTGGGACCCACATTTCAATTTTGCTCCTGATTGTGTATGTGGTTTGTTTATTGTTTGCTAGTCCTCAAATTATTGTTACAGCTTTGACATAAATTCTCATTTTACTTCACTGCCAATTTTTGATGTCTACAAAAGAGAACTGGGTATAGCATTTTACAATGTAGACAAGCCTCCCCCATGCGGTATATAGAGGTAGCACTGCTTCTTTATTCAAATTTTGTCTATTTCTGCTTTTTTACTTTCAGGGAGCACTTTGGTTCTTGTCTTCATAGGTATTGCTTATTTTGGGGAGCTCTTGTTCAGATTGTTTTATGCTATGACATAGCTACTTTTTTTCAGAGTTGTTTAGTTAAGGATATAGTCCACAGTCTTGTAAGTGTGACATACATTCTTTGTGTTTGGATAGCTGACCTCATATTTTAGTATATTCAAGCAACTTGATTATCTGCATATGTTTTACCAAGTGTTCCACATCCCCCATCTCTGTCTTCATATTTCATCAAAACATAACACTTATACGAGGGATTTGTATTTACCTTGACATTATAAAAACATTCTTTTAATACAATAGATACTATCTGACACTGAAATGTGGCCAGTAAGCTCCAATCTGAGTATTTGTGAGGCATGGGTATTTTCAGATTTGCGTGATCATTTTTTTTTAATATTGCCAGGCAGAGAATAAGTTAGTACAACAGCTGAGGTATAGGAGGTTGTTAAAATGAAATTCCTGAGTTTCTTACATAATTTTGTTTCATGAATCTCTCCTAAAATATCATTTTCTTAATTTTAATTTGGAGTGGGATATAATTGGAAATGTTTATAATTACAGTAAATGTTTTATTGTGGGATATTCACTTTTTGGGGGTGTCACTAAGCCATTCTTGAAGTCATTGAATATGGCTTGGTCAAAAAGTGTAACAATGCTTGATTAAAAACTTCATGTTCAATGTTTTGATAACATTGAGGGAGAAAAACAGTGCAAGTCTGATTGCAAAACAAGAATTACTTTTCTTCAGCAAAACCTAGATCAGACCTAGATGATTCATGTTTGTAAAGCCATTTGGAACAATTTAAAGATTGCATTAGTTTTAGGATTTTAGTATCACCTCAGGTACTGCAGTACTGTATTACATAGGTACTACTACAGTTTAGAGGACTGTAATAACCAAAAGAACTTGTGATAGGGATTCAAAGACATACCAGCCAAGCCTTTTTAAAAAGGCCTGTGTATTTTTTTTTAATAAGGTAACACCATTTTTGGTAGCTTTTTCTTGAAAGGAGGATACTAGAACTACAGCCGATAACTGAACATACTGAAGCCTGTATGTTCCCCTACTGCAGAGAGGCATTGCAAATGCACTTTAACTTGGAACAATTAATTTTTTCCACCTTCAGAAAGAAAACAAGCTTTTCCTTATGCATGTGTCTTCCCCTGTTATGTAGTAGCAATGTTGATCTTACTGAACATGCAGTATTAGTTCAGGTGAGGTAACTTGTACCTTGATGCACTCGTTGCTCAAATAGCTACAAATAGAGCCAGAGGTGGCTAACTTTGGTGAAGACATCTTCCTGTAGTCAAATAAATTCTGCCATAAGAGCTGATGGGTTATGTCCTGAGCTGCCTAGGAGACAAGATCAGTTAATTTCTCTTCTCATTTGATTTATCTCCAGCTGCCAGAACACAGATAGTTTTTGAACAAGTATGATAATCTTTAGTTAGGGTTTGAGAAGTACAGAACTTACAAATTACTGAGGTTAAATGAGATTAATCATAACCTTTAATACCCACAATTATAAAAGGTTATATACCTAGGAAAACCTAGTTGTCCACTGACTATAAAGAAACCGAAGGACAATTCATCCATCCTTATTCCATTCTTAAACAGTTGTCTGAATTGATTCTGGAGGTGCTCATTTTTCTCCATTGATTAGGAAAAATTTTGGTAGTACTTCATATTGGAAGGAATTAGATGACAATTTTTCTTTATATTTTGACAAGTCATGAAGACTCTCTACATTTTGACCCTGATGCCTCATTTTTGTTCATTCAGAGAAAGTTTCTCATTGCCTCCTATCACTTCAGTCAGGGCACTTTTGAGCTTACTCAGAATCATTTGTTCAGATACCTAACTTCATATCCCAGAATGGGTGCACTCAGGAGACGTGGGTTTTTTTGGTGTTTTCATGTGCTAGTAGCTAGTCTGAGTCTTTCTCTGATAGTTAGGCACAAAAATTTTGTGCTGCAGTCGATACATTGGTGAAATAATTGGCGTAAATATTGTTGTATGTGTCAGTTAGTATTAACTGACTTACAGGAGGTATTGTTTTATGTTGGATGTGAATCCCAGAGGAAAATCTAGGTGACTGAATCTCTTCTGGAGAGACTCACTTACCAGAGCCAAACATTGAGCTGTTTCTTCTGTGTCCAACTATAAGCACCTTGTCCTTGGATCTCAGCCGTTTATTATGTGAATTCATGGAAAGTGATGTGGCCCAGATTTATTCCACCTAATTTTAGGCACATGTATAGTGTACCTCACTTTGGCCTTGATACTCAGCACCTTTTTTAAGATAAAAGTATAATTTGACATGCTCTTGGGAACTTAAGATAATCCAGATAGGGCAAATAAGTATGACAGAGGACCTGCAGAAGAGCCTCGCTCACCTGGACCGGCATCTGGAGGCCTGATGGGATGCACTAGAACACCCCCAGTGTTGTTGTATTCTGTGTTTAGACAACTGAATCATAGCCCTAGTGTTTTGTGCTGAGAGGTGCTCTCTGCTCCAAACTGTAGGACCTGCAGAATGGAAGGGCTTCATCTTCTTCTGTTTTGTGAATAGCACCTGGGTCCTCCTTGGGATCTGTATAAAAATGTCACACTGTTTTATTCCCTAAACTAATCCTTTCAACTTTTTTTAAATTTTCTTGTTTACATTGTGATTGAGTCTTATCACCATAGTTATCATATATTCATGAGTAGTTTTAGTTGATGTGAAATTTCTTTCTCCTCTCCCCCCCCACCTTTTTTTTTCTCTGGAATGGCATTTTTATTACTGTCTATTCCAGTCCTTTATTCAGCTCCTGAGATGAAAGCTGCAAAAAGAGAGCCTGTCCAGCAAAGTTCTGAGACTGCTGTGATTACAGTGGCATAGTTTATAATCTGACTTCACAGGAGGATAAATATGATGGCACTGACAATTTTAGACCTGCCAGTATGTAGACAGGAAGATTCAAGAGGTCACAAAGCAGCTGTTGTTCCTTGGGGAAGGAAACGTTGTTCCTTTCATCCTTGGGGGATGAAAACATTTCCAGATGAGTGGACGCACTGCTATCATCTGTATCTTAAAACTGCTTTTGGGTGATTAAACTGAAGCCTTCTAACATACAGTTGAAAGAGATTAGAGATTTATTTCTGCACTAAAAAGCCCTATTAGATTACCTGATTTTGAAAAGAAACCTCCTTCTCCTCAGATTGACATTAGGAAAATGCACAAGACCTGTAAATTTTTGTTACATAAAAAGCAGACTTCTGACAAGATAAAAGCCTCTCATGTTCGTAGCAGCCCTGAGGAGTAAGCATATATACAGAGCATATGCAGGCAGCAGACCTCCCCCCTCCTTGTTGTGTTACTGAAACATAAGTAGACCCTAAGGGTTAATCCTGTCAATACGTACAGCCTGTCTACCCTATGCAGAGGTGTGTCAAACAATCTAGCTCCAGTACATCCACACACTGCAGTGCAGAGCTGCATGGATGATATACATCAGTATATCTGTCACTTGGATCCAGTTTGAATGCTTGACATGATACCTCTAGCACTTCAGCTTTCATATCATGTCTTATATAGCTACCATATATGTGTCTGTAACTGTGTTAAACATGCTATAAGTGCTTTCAGAATCAGATTCATATTACTTTACTTAAGCCATCTTAAACTTTAGGTTTGTTTAGTTCATGGCAATGGTTGTAAAGTGTTCACATAAAAAACAACTTTCCCACTGTGTTAGGAATCATTTAGAAATCCTACTGCACTATATTGGCAAAATACTCCTGTACCAACTGCTTACTTGGTCTTTGTTAAGTAAACCAAAGGAGTGACTATATGTGTGGGGGAGATTGGTTTTGGAAACAAATATCTTTAAACTGTGAGAGAGATGCCAAGAAAAGCATCTTTGTCGTGAGTAGTAGTTCAAGGAGTAATTTGATAAGGAGACTTGTCCAAAAATGAATTTATGTTTACCAGCTATGAGGAGCTTTTATTGCCACCCAAAAAGAGTTGTGCCTCTTAGAACACAGCTTAAGAAAAAGCCTGTCACCACCTCATCTACATGACTTGTACGAGGGTGGATGCAGCCCAAGTGTGAGTAGAATACATGAAACTGCTTCTCCTTCTCTTTGGATATTGAGGCAAATTCCTGTACATCAGAGTAGTCCCAAGGGATGTAGCTATGTGGTTGGGGAAGAAGATGACCCACAATAACTGATGTGCGTACAGGTGGTATACACATTAAGAGTTTGAGAGCCTACTCGTGAATAATAGATAACCAGGCCCCCCAGATTTCTTGAAGTCAGCTGCATCAGCAGATCCTTTTTAGGATGATGGAGGAAGATACTTAAGTGCATAGATTTGTAGTAATGAGGCAATATTGCAAACAAACAAACAAAAACCCCAGCGTGCATTGTTCAACTTATATGTAACTTCAGAATCTCAGCTTGTGAGGGTGGCTAATTAGAGCATTCAGGGGTGCATGCCCTGGAAGGCTTGTAGAGCTACAACTTCCCAGCTCCTTTTTATAAAGTTGATTGTGGTGTCTCAAAATAGCAACTCTGGTAAATACTCTCTGTCTCAAAATGGAATGACACATCCTTTTTGATTTGGTACTGGAACAGCAAATGCTTCTTCTAGGGCACAAGGAGTTTCTGTTTCCTCTTCTGGTTAATGTAGTTTAATTAGCATTTTTATTGAATACCTTAATTAGCTGATGATCCTAGCATTAGAATTTAAACTATCTTTGCTTCTTCAAAGTATACCTGAAACTCAGTGGCATGATTTGACACATTTTATATAGAAATAGGAAATGTTAATTGTATATATTCTGCCCAACTCCTTAACTTACTAGAAGCTTAGCACAGGGTCAACACGTACAATATAAATCCTACAAACAGCCTGATTTCAGGCGAGATTGCTGAGACTGAATCTCCTTCCCCCTCCACAAACACACAGCATTGATCCCATTGTAGTTAAAGGCATCTCTCCAAGAGGCAATCACAGTGTGACAGGAGTCAGAGAAAACAGATTTAGGTCCTTTTCCTATTTTTGATAATACTGTGCTGTGTTGCTAATAATCTGTCACAGTAAGCGTCAAACTGTTGGTCATCAACCCTTCACTATGTGGGAGCTGCATCCTGTCTGGGTGTGTCTCACCACGATGCTGGAAGGCGTTGGGGATGGAGGCTCTGGAGATGACTCCTGCAGCTGCATACCCCTGGCTGCTGCCCAGATTCCCCTGACTCCTTCAGATCCTATGCTGTACTCTTCTGCAGAGCTAGTGTTCACTGGATTGGAGCAGTATGGATTATATGGGTGACACCTCCAGGTTTCTTCAAGCAGCAGACTAGTGAAGAGATGGTCTGAAAGCAAGGTGGGCTATGTCACAGACCTGACAGATGCGTAAGACCTAAGAGCCCGTATTTAAAGAGAGAAAGAAATTTTTCAGTTCAGGAGTTGGTTGGTTTTGCTCTTTGTGGAATATTGTTGCAAATGAGACATTTAAACTAGCACTGAGTGATTGCAAAATATGATTCCCAGATTATTCTGTGGGATTTTGCTTTACCATGCTATGATTGAAACATAGACAAAGCAGTTATCAAATGAATCCATGACAGAAGATGTTTTTCACAAAAGTTATGCAATGAGTGTGAGATTTCTCATATCACTTATGATAATGTTACCTAGTATGAATGGCTCTTTTATAATGCTGATGTTAAAGTGCATGTAGTCAATGAAGGGTGCGTGTTTTATAAAGGAAAATGTAAACCATTGCACGAATTGTGCCAAACAAAATGTTTTCCCTTTAGATTAGCAGGCAGTGTTAAGCAGATGGTGAGTGAAATGTGATTTGCACTGATCATTATGCTCTGAAAGTGTTAAAAAGGTATGTGCATCACAGCCTCTGACTATATGAGGAAATCTGTTTAATGTTAGAAGAGTGAAGACACCACTTATAAACTTGCATGGCATGGAGTTTTCTACAAGGTTATTTGAACTAGTTAAGGCAGAATTAATTACAGATGCCCAACTTTTTGAGAGCTTGTTTGGGACTGCTGGACAGTCTGCTCTGTCATTGTATAGACGAACCTGCAAGTCTCTGTGGATCCACTAATTTTGTAATAAGATGATCTTAGGTTGCCATAGTTGAGTCTTCCTCTAATCCCTTTACATGGAAATGCAATCTACTTTCTCTTTGGCAGAGTTATATAGTCTGTTCTAACTTCACCTGTGCCTACAGGAGTTGCTGCCACTTCTGATCTACTAGCTGAGATGATAACATTATGACTTCCTTGCCCTTTTCAGTTAATACATGCTGAGTTAACTTAAGCTGTGGTCTGATAATTCATAGCTAGAAGAGGCTGATGCAGGAAGTCTCTCCAGCTAGCACAATAAGAACTGGAAGAAGATGTTTCTGTGGTCACATGTAGCTTGTCTGCACGTCATGGTGATATATTTTTCTTTATCCCATGAGAAGCAGTTATGAATTTGTAAGGTGGTTACTGCTTTGTTCCAGTTTTCTGTTGCTAGTTGTTAAAGGTAAAATATGATGAAATTGTCAGTAATGTAGCTTTGCTCTGTGCCATGTACTGTGTGTAAGCAGTGTAAGACACTGAATTAATCTCACCCAGCTGTAGACATCTCATAGAAGTCATTCTCTGACAAGCATTTCTTTTGGAGACAATATTGGCTTCAGCAGGCTCACCTTTCTGCTTCTGTTTTCTGCTTCTCCATCCCTCTCTTAATAGTCCTGATATACAACTGGATACCAATTTCCTGTTAAATGGGACTGAGGATCTCTTCCATCTCTTCTCCCCCCCCCCCCCAAAAAAAAAGGGTCTTTTTAATACAGATCAGATCACTGATCTGATTTACCATGCAGTCTTTTGGGTACAGTTGTACCTGTACAACCAAGAGGCTGGCATAGGGAGGATTAGGGTAAAGCATCATGATGTAGGAAGGTAGCTAGGATTCTCCTTTAAACTGGAACTGCTGCCAAGAAGGATGTTCGGCAATTTTATTTGGATTGCTAAAGCTGTTTAGGTAGGATGAATACAAGCATTGCTGTGCTCTCTAGCCCTGCAGAAGAGAGTTGTCTTTTTAAATTGCTAAGAAAATGGGAAAACTGAAGGCAGCCTCTGAAATCTGTTTTAAGCTCTCTTTATAAAATGTTCTCTGTAAAGAATGATGTCAGAATGGGTTTTGTTTGAATATATGTAGAGATCAGTATCTGAGCCAGTCACATGAGCTCTCCTTGTAGTCAGCAGAGATAAACAGACGCATTTCATGTCATTTTAGAGTGGAGGTAAGGTGAATTGTGCCCTGCTTTTTCTTTTTTGAGTGTATTCTGTCTTGTGGTGACTAGGTCAGCTGTGTATGTCTATACATAAGAGCATCTTTATTGTGTCTGTGTGGCTCGGGATCCTGTGTCTAAAAGTGCAATAAATAGATGTTAGGGGAGAGTAAGAACAAGGGGAAAGAACTTATATGCTTGCCATGATGCTCTCCCAGATGTATTTTCAGCTCAGACTTGAAACCAGATGTGGTTTCTGATTTAGATGTGATTTTGTAACCTTTGGTGGATTTCTCTTCTGTGAATTTGTGTAATCTTCCTGTAAGACCATGTAGACTTTTAACATTAAAAATGTCCTTTAGTAAGGATTCCTATTATGTGGCAGCCCCAAAAATTGCATAGGATGAACGCTCTTAGTGACTGAGATGATAATAGTGTGGCAGAAAGATCAAAGATATATTTAGTTCCAGGTTCCTTTATGTAATGATACATGTGAACGAGTTGTATGCTTAGTTAGAAAGTTGTATCCTATTGCAAATCAGTTAAAATGTGAGAGCTTGTACATGCATGGACTCTGCTGAATAATCCACCAGACAGAATGAAAATATGTCAGACTAGCAGTGTATACGAAATGCCACGTACTGAATAAAGGAGCTGGGGAGGGAATAGACATTTGGGGCCTATGTCCTGCCTATGGTGTAATAGTTCAGCATGATATTTGACTGATCCCTTAAGAAAGGGAAACTTGGAAGCCAAGTATGGCAATTACCTCTGCTCTGAAAACTTGCTTTGAGTCCTATTCATGTGGGGAGAGTTGTGCACTCAGGAAGAAAATGAACACAAAGACAGCTACATTTTTCAGAAAGCCTACGTGCTTGTTTGTTTATTTAACTCATTGGTGAAAAGTTTGTGCAGTCAACAAAAAGAAAAACCTCAATCCAACCCAAAGCGTATACCTATATGTTATATGCTGTATGGATATAGCATATACTTTGCCTAGCTATATGCTTCAGATATAGCTATGCTTTTTTTGTAGAAACTGTGTAATTCATACCTCCTAATTCCAGTTTCTTTCTAGTCTTTTGCATAATACTTTGCAAAAAAAATCACTTGAAAAAGTTGGGTCATGGAAGGGGCTTAAAGTTTGTGTGCAATACTGTGCATTGCATTTGGAAAATAACAGTGTCATTTTCCAGTATGTGATGCTTCCAAAGACTGTTCTCAGGCCAGCCTTTCACTATTATGTTGGGATAGAGGAGTTGTGCATCGGTCTTGAAAAATATACAATCTTCCCACTCTGATAAGTAATCATTGGCACAATTGGAATGTTTCTGACAAAGTGCATCACTCCTGAATCTTACTTAGATTTACATTTTTTTTCAACAGTTGCAGTATGTCAAACACCACCACTGTTTGCATCGCTCTGCTGTGCTAGGTGAAAACCCAGGACTGCTGCAATTTAGGTAGACTTTCTGACTGAACCTTTAAAAGAGGGCTATGCTATTTTCGTTGGGACAAATTTTGAGGTGTAGAAGTTATTGCAGTTCTATATGTATATATAGTAGTATACCGATCCATAGCAGCTGAACTGCTTTCTTATTGTATATTAATACTGAATCCTTTTATATTATTTTTTCCAGAAGGATTTACGTTATGTGAAATGAGTTGGGGAACAGTTTAACTTTTTCAGGTACTCCTACTTCTGATGTATTTAAGCTAATATTGTTTTTCAGTTTTCATAGATTTAGAGGAAAGTAGGCAGTCTTTATTAATTTTCTCAGCTGCTCCTCATCTATTACTATATGGCCTAACTATAGTGGCAGTTGTTTTCATCAGACATTTGCTACTATATTTGAGACTGAGCTTGATTGCTCCTGATTATTTTGAAGTAGTGTGAGAAGAGTATTTAATCTCTCTTTTTTACTTGACACAGCCATATCCTATGTTCATTGCTAAAACAATGTGAAAATTTAGAAAATTTTGTAGAGAAATTATGTTGCAAAAGACAAGTGACATTTCATTGTTATGTAGTTTCTCACTAGCTATAGATAGAGATATACAAGAGCTTTTTTAGGCTTTAGAAAGGTATTTGTTTGGCAGATAAAGTATTGTCTTGTATGTAACTTGTTTATTTACAGCATGTCAGTATGTTACAGTGTGTTTACTTTCAAATGTTAAAAATATTGGTGGGTTTCTTTCCAAAATCATTGCATGCACTTTCCAAAGAGGTGGAGTTTAGAAAAAATCTTTTCTTCTAAAAGAGATTTTGGTAATAACTGAGCTGTCAACTCATCTATAGCATCTGTGGGAAAAACAAAACCAAAGAAGGTGGTTGGCATGTTATTGTTCTACCATTGCATTCTAATTATCGAGGCTCAGTTTCAGTCTTAAATCAAAGGTTCAAGAATAAAAATGTACAGGAAATGTTATTGCAAGGACTCTTATTTATTGACTCTTGAAAGGACTCCTCTTGTGCACTCTGCATTTATGGAGTTTATTTGTGTATCATTGTACCGAGGGAAGAGAGGATACTTTGCCTCTCTTGGATGAGAAATCAAGGGACAGCAAATGAGCCCTAAGAGCATTCTGTTAGCTGGGTATGGCAGCATGGGGAAAGAGTTTCAGACAGTGACAGATTCAAAGTAACTGAAAATGTGCGTTGAGCAGATGAAATGTGGCTCTGTGCTCATGGCAGAGTTCCTACTGCTGACTGGCTGGCGGAGAAACTTGTTGCTATGGTTATGAAACCACTGAGCTAAGCAATGAAACAAGGTGTTGAGACAACCACGGCTGATGACTGGAGGAGATTGCTAATCTGGAAGTAGCAGGGTGCTGCCTGGAAAGTCAAGACATTCACTGTACAATAACATTCAAAAACATCGGAATATATGTGTGTCCCAGACTGACCTCAAGTTTTGCAAGTGCAGCTCGATACTCTTACATACAGTTGCTGGAGCAAGATGTTGCTATCCTGAGTCATGCAGTATTTCTTCAGTCCTGGAACTTGTAGTCATATAACTAGTAAAAATCCAAATTTTTCAAAAGAGTAAGTTTTTAGGACTTGTAATTGCAGAGGAAAACTTGGAAACATAGGCTGCAAATAAACCCTGAAGTTTAAAGATGTTACAGTTCTTCTGTTTTGAATACAGAAGCTGAACATCTCGCCATGTGAAGCAGATCTAAGGATTGTACATATATACTCTATTTCCAGTGCAGGATTGTGAATTTCACTCCTGAAGCAGGCATTTCACTTTCAAGCTAACTGCTGTGCAGCCATGCATATGCAGGGCTTACCAAGGAAATAATTTGGGTTTTTTTCTCTGAGGAAACCGTGTCAGTAGGGAAGGGGTATGTGCCCTGGTATGGAGGCAGAACATGACCACAGTGCAGAACAAGATCCACAACTTCATGTATTCCTGGATTTATCTTGATTTACAGTTTTGAACTTGCTGGATTGACAGTATTGTAAATACTCCTCCTATTGTGGGCTTGAAAGAGAATTTTTATGCAGGCCTTGTAATTAGTATCCATCTTCAAATATGAGTATATGTGCGATTTAATTTATTTTTTTTAACTTGAATCTAGAGAGTATTTTTGAATCTGGCCTGAAGTCTTAATGTGAAACTTAAGCTAATTGAGAGGATAAACAAACTAGCTAGAAACTTCGATATAATTTAGTATGGCTAGTCAGGCGTACAACACAATTATTTATGACTTTATTGTTTTCTGTCTATATAGCAAAGAACTATTTATTTGTTTTGTTTAGAGTGAAATTGAGTTAGCGTGTTACAGAATTTGGCCAAACTGGTTCAGGTTGTTAGAACTTCACAAAAATAATAGAGCTATGAAAAATAGAAGGTGTTTGAAATGTGTGTACTGCTTTTGTTTTCTTGGAAACCTTGATAACCTGAGTTAGTATAGAGTACATTTGTGACTTAAATGAGAAAGTACTTCTAGTAAAGTAATTGTTTTAGATACAATACAGCATGCTCTGGTTTTGCAGTGTGCTCCATTCCTTTTGAGCCATGCAACTTTGTAGCTCTGCTTACTTGTTCAGGTTTTCATGTGAGATTTTTCATCAGTTCTTGTCACGTGCTCGTTATTAACAGGAGTCAGTATGACCAGTATTTGTGTAGTTGCTCATATTTTTATTTGGAAATTATGATTCTAGTGTATTTTAGCATTTTGAGATCTTCAGGGAAGTTGTAAAAATACGGCCTGTCTTCATTTTTAAACTTTCAATTGTGTTAGTAAATATTTTAAAGTTGTGAACAGGCTTTCTTGCTGCTGTTTTATTTTTTAAAAGAAAAGTTTTGTTTGCATGATTTTGTAGTCCTTCTTTTAAATATTATACTAGCCATTGTATAGCACAATATGTTTTCGGTAATCTAGTTCTGAGAATTGATCAAGACCGAGAAAATCATATCCAGAAAGATGGACAGTTCTGATCTAATTGTAGACTTTGAAGACTGGGACATGTAGTAATTGTGGTTATGTGGTAGAGCTTAAACGGCTTCATGCATCAAAAAATCAAATTGTTAATGTATCCAATTCTTTACCATCAGTAAATCAAATGGATTTTTCATCTTTTTGCTTATTATCTATGTATCCCTGCTTTCCTTTCCATGGCTGATGCTTTTTCCTTCTTCAGTACATCTTCAATGTAAGGTACTCAGGGCAGGTTCTATCCAGCTACAAAGGCTAGAAACTTGCTTTGTTTTTTAAGAGCAGGTGAACCTCTTATCTGGTCTGTGGACAAGCAGAATTGAGGCTTTAAGAAAAAGCTATAAATACTATAAAACTGAGAGCTGATCGGCTGGGCTTTTAAATTTAAAATAAAGGTCTTAACAACATTGCTTCTCTAGAGATGACCTACATGGGACAGTTGATGAAATGCAAATCCTTGCATACTGTAGTGATGTTTTACTGTGCTAATCAGGGCAGTCTCAGAATCAAGTTGGAGTAAAATAATATCCATTGTGCAATTTTGTAATTTTAAAAATTTTACATTTATTTTATGTATTTTCTTAGAAGTATGCACTACTTGCTTCCTATGTACTTTTGTATGTTTTTGGCATAGCACAAGACTACACTAAGTCTAGTTTTGCTGTCTTTGTTAATATAGAAATATTCAGTTGCTCTTTGGCTATTTCCGTTTCAAACCTCATGAAAACATTTTTCTGTGCTTGATTCTAAACAATGGAGCTAACCAGAAGTATAAAATATCAATCCTCTGTTGAAATTTAAATAGACATATAACTCTAGAGTCAGGGATTATTTCAGTCTAATATATCTCTAGGACGTATTCACTTCCTCTTCTATCCTTTTCTGAGACCACATGCTTTTTGAAAGGGTAATTTGGAATCTTGTTTGCCATAAATACTAATTATATTCTTACTGTGGGTTCTTGCTTTCATAGTCACAATAACTGTTGCTTTGTGCTTGGTGGGCCTGTTCACAGCGGTTATTGTACAGAGTAATGAATGATGTTTATTTGTATTGTACGGTTGACCACATCTGTGGGTGAGGACATGCAGGCAGCTAATTGGCCTGACAAATGATCAGACTGTTACAAAACAGGATCTTGTGCTAGACAGAGGAATAGAATTGGAAGGAACTATCATCCTTTGTTCCTTATTGATAACTTGTAGAGGAAGTGACAAATGTTAGCTGTAGATATGATATTAAGACTCTATCATGAACATTTCTTTAAGTGACTGCTTCAAATCAGTTAACAACTTTTAGCAGTTAGTGAGTGAAACTGACCCCTGACTGTTGTGTTAATTATTATTTGGCAGAGTAGCATTCATTTGTGCTTGCTTACGTTTTTGTCCTGTAGCACTTGCATACTTGAGTTTCAAGCTGATCACTTGAAGGCTTGAGAGGATTAAAATCATGAAAAATGAGAGAATTGCAATAATTCTCTGATGGGGTGACAGCGGAGACCACAATTTGCATTTTTATGTCTTATTACTCCTTAGCCCCCTCCTATGGAGACTGAGCATTGCCGATATTTCCCTTCCATTGTAGACTGCTTTGTTCTGGTGCTGAGGCTGAGCAGTTTCCTTTATTCTAACTTCAGTAACACTAGTGAGAAGAGTAGAAAAGGCTGGTTATCCCTTACAAATCCAAGAATACCTTTGAGTGGGACAAAGCAAAAGGATTTTTGGGGAAATAATATCTTTTGGACAGCTGACAAACTACCCCAAAAGGCTGGCACCCTGAATTTGAGGACCTGCCAACATGATATACTTCCCTTCTGTTCCTGTGGCCACCCACTGTGTTAATGTTAAAAAGAAGAAAGAATAAAGTTCGTGTGTTCTGCTAAATCACATTGGTGATACGGAGATATTTAAAATAGAGAGGGAGTGAATATTATTTGAATATCTGTAAATGTTTAAAACAATTGGATCAGCAGGTCCAAATAAACAGCAGATTTGTGATATGAATTAACCATATGTTAGAGACTTAGCTTTTGGACCCTTCTAGTTTTGGGAGCTCGTTTGCAGCATCTGACAGAGCAATGCACCCTGTTAAGCACTGAGGTTATCCCATGGATTTCTAAGTGAGGCATATGTTCCTACCTCCCTTCTTTATATTTCTGTGAATGACATAATATCTCTCAGGACAAAACAGATTCTATCACAAATAAATTTCATCTGTACATACTTGCCCGTATCTGAATGGCTTAATTGAAATTGAAATTTTTAAATTTTTGCCTTTTCCTTTTACTTATAATGGCTTTATTTATAATATTTATTTTCTTAAGAGCATGTGGATATTATTATGTATACATATTTTGGCTCTTGGACACATGTTAAAAAATAAGCAAACTAAATTACAGATTTATTAATTTTTTCCTGAATGGGCCAAGAAAATGTAAATTAAATAAACCTTTAGCTTTTGCCTGTTGTGAGCTCTCTGTGATGTTGCAGACAGACCAGATGCCTAGAAACCTTGTTGCAAGTAATCTATAGAAAAAGAGATGCCCTGTTCTATTATTTGGTTGATCCTCAAAAAACAGTGGAAAAAAATTCATGCTTATGTAATCAGGAATTTGATGCTGTAAAAAGAAGGAAAAATATAGCATGTAGCTTAAAAGATTGCTATGGGATTACAGTTGTTTTTAACTTTTGACGGTTAAGCATAATATACTGTTGTGTCTCTGAACTCTCATAGCTGATAATTCGGTTGTGTGATGACTGCTTGCCATAAACAGTTCCTTGAAGATCACTGCAAATTTCTTTTGGGAGTTTCTCTATTAACTGTAATGAATGATTTTTACTTCCTGTATTTTTTTGTATGTTGACACACAGTGATATAGGAGAATAATATATAATAAAAAAAAAAAGGTGTATACACAGAAAAAGGTAAATAAGACATACTTACTACAAAATTTTTTTGGAACACACTTGCATGTAGAAGGCTCTGCTAATCCTCTATTTTGTTGCTGAACTTTGGTCATTATTTTTCTTTTGCCCTATGTGAGCAAGATATAATGAAGAGATTATGATTAGATGATTTTTTCTCTCTAAAAACACTATTCTATTTATAACTACAAATCTTTTTTTTCCCCTTCTCCCTCATCTCTGTAACAGCTAGCCGATGGCGAAACCTCTTCTCTACACCTGTCTCCTTGGCTTTTCCCTATAGTCCTGTTGCAAGACTCACCCCGTATACCAATGGCTTTAATAGTCCCAGCTTCTCTAAAACCTCCAGTAAAGCAATACTAACACCTGAACGGACAGGTAATGCTTAACTTTTTATTGACTTACAGTGCTTACAGAATTGCTTAATTAAATCTAATTTTGCTACCCTTTAGCTGAAATACACTCTAAAGATGATTCTAATAGACTCTCATCTCAGAGGGAAATTTTTAAAAGATAACCTCCTTTTAATTGTCAAATTTTAGGTAATCTTCTTTGTTACACAGCATGTTATAGGAAAGTGGTGGTAATAAACAGAGCCTAGCTCTCACTGATAGATTACGTGAGAGTGTGGTTGGCAACAGTGTCAACTAAAACAGTCCCCAGCTTTTTCTGCCCTTCACTGCTCATTCCTACCCCAATGTCCCACTTCTTTCTATCTACAGAAACAATTGTGCAGCCATATAGTGAAGTTGCATGGAGAATTTATCTACTATGAAAACAGCCGACAAAAACACGACTGTTTTGAGTCTGGCTTTATTACCACTATTAAAGAATTATTTTCCTTTTGCCACCAGTTTTGAGGGGATACTGAAGAAGTTTAGTTAAAACATAAATATTACTTCCTGTGCATTGTAAATGGCAGAGTTGCATTTTTTTTTCCTTTGGTGCAGATATCAGGAGTCAATTTATGCTGTGACTTCTCTTAAACTGCAGTGGTAGTAGAGAAAATAATCTTCTGGGGAAGAGGTATTTAACATTTGATTGTAGGCAGTAGCAGCTGTGGTCCAGGGAAGTTAGCATCAGTGTCAGTGATCTGTGCACAATCATCTTCTTTACAGTGCCTGAAATCAGTGCAGAAAGCGCTGTTAAGGTCATTGAGGGTGGGATACAGCTCCAGACTCTGAACACCTTGTGTGGGTGTCTGTGTGTGAGCTAAATGTCTAAGCTCCCCTCTTCAACAGGACCTAGTTCAGTTGCCTGAACAGAGGCATCTAATGCTCTTTGAGACACCCTCGGGTGTCTAGTCTGGCCTTCTACTGATGCTCTAAAAGAGCACAGGTGTTACTACCTCTGCAAGTCCCAGAGGACTATTGTAACTTGCAAATTTAAAAAAGCAAACACAGTACCTCTTTACAATCCTTCCTAAAGCAAAACAATCCTCTGCATGTGCTTTTTTGGGAGAAAGTATCGGAGAACAGCTGATTTTATGATGAATTTTAGGTGAATACTTTGTGCAGTGCTAGAGGTTAGCAGCACATCTGCGGTGTAAGCACAGCTTAAGAACCTTTGTCACAGTGATTCTCACACTGTAGGCTCAGGGCCTCTGGTGGTCCGAAGGATATTAGAAAGTGATTTACATTTTTATTTGAAGAAGTTTTCTTTAAAACTGGGCAAACACTAGCTCTAACACTAATAAAAAAGAATATTGAAAGCACAAGCCTCAATTCCCCACAGCTCCAGTTCTCTTGGTGGACCTGCACCCATTTAACTAACTAATTTGTACATTTATTATTATGTGGGAAAAAATTGAATCAAAAGGCCTTTCCCATAGTTAGATCTGTGAAGGAGGCATTGTTTCCTCTATTGTTGCATAATGCCTAGTTTGGTCTTTGTTGTTGTTATCATTTGTTTCTCTTATGATTATAAAAAATTAGGAAAAAAAAACCTTAGTAAAACCTAGGTGAGTGGCTATGATATGGAATCTGAGTACTGAACTTTGGGTGGAAGTTGGTAACGTATACACAGTTACTTACAGAACAGAAAGAACCACAGTCTCATAAAAGGAACTGAAAGGCAGATGTGTTTAGTTTACTATGCTAACTAGTCTGAGCTAGCAGAACTGTATTGGGTAAATTATTCATTGCGTGGGCTACACAACGCTATTTTGGGAACAGAAGAATTCATGAACCAGTATTGCATGTACTACATCTCATGAGCATCAAATCTCTTTGCTAATTGTTAGTAGATTGCTCTATACTTCTGGAAGTTTTTATCTATTATATGGAAAATATTTTAAGCTATGGAATCACAAAGGGCAGTTAGCTGTAAATGAAGAATTGCCATAGTATTCACAGACTAAAGATTATGTGTTCTTACGTAGGTTACACTTCTCGAAGTTCCCCTTTGAGTCCACAGTCATCAATAGACAGTGAACTGAGCACATCAGAGCTGGAGGATGATTCCATCTCCATGGGATACAAACTGCAGGACCTCACTGATGTTCAAATCATGGCTCGTCTACAAGAGGAGAGTAGGTGGCTCTTTTCATAAATGTTTTCTAAAATAGTCTCAGGAAGATTTCCCATAACAGCCAAAACTGCTAATGTCTGGCCTCAGTCAATTAGATCTTTCTTAAAAAATGTGGCCTCTTGAATAGTAGGTAGAAAAACTCCTTTAACTTTCAAGGAGAAGGTGTGCAAGTTGTTGAGTTCAGGTTAAGGGTATTGGATCTTTTAAAACTTGATCCTTATTGCTAAATCCCAACTGGTAGCTCCATACCCATTGAGTACATTTAGGTTTAGCTGTTTTATAGTGTCTTACCATATTAATTAATATTAGTTTATTTTGGGGGAAGGGAGAAGCTGAAGCATCCTTTTCATGCATACCTTTAATGAAAAAGTTAAAAATAAACAGTTCTCATTTTTGCTCATACTTTGAATTGCTCAATTATCAAGTGAATTTTGAAATGAATTCCCTTTTAAATCCTGAATTGAGACATTTAAATTGAACAGTTTGTTTGAGACTAGTGGTTATGCACAAATCTGAGCCCAGAAGCTTGTATGACATAGATTACAGGTTGGCTTGATAGAAATTTATGGAAAATATCTTTATTCATAAATAAAAGACATTTTGTTTAGAAGTCACTGGGACAATAAATGCAGTATCTTTCTGCCTTCCTGTTAGTGCCAAGCAAGACATAAAAGAGGAAATGATGAAATAAAAACAAGAGAAATTCAGAGATGATGACTGAAGGAAACTGGAAGATAATAAGTGACTAAATGGAATAAAGATAAAATGTGAACAAGAAATTAGAAAATAGATCTGGCTGGAGCAACCAGACTGAACAGGCCAGAGTCACCACTTGTCAGCTGTTGAACTTGCTGAGAATCTGGTAGCACTAGTTATGTTTCCCAGGGAAATTAGCAATTGTGGGACTTTCCAAGATAGCTGCATTCTCAACTGGCAAATGTGTATGGTCAGAACTTGTAAAATTTCTGATGCTATGTGCAAGTGATAAGAATTCAAAAAAAATTAAATTTTATGACTATCAAAGATATGAAGTATTGTGTTACCTAAGTGACAACTGTGCTCTTCTTCAGAGTGAGGCTTAAAAAAGACTTCAGGTACTTAGCCTTTTAGGAAATCAGGTCATTGGTAAAATGGAAGGAAAAATACTGTTTTCCTTCTAGTCTATTTCAAATATAAATGTTGTATCTCATTTTTGTAGTAGCAGTCAGTGCAGAATATTTAAACACATGACAGTTGTTGGCTGTCTGCTTAATCCTTCGGAAGGTGGTAGTATTATGCGTGCATGCAGGCACACTCTCTTCATGTCCACGAATAGAAACTCCCACTTGAAGGGGAGGGGGGTGGAAAGCCCATTAAGAAATTTCCATTATGAAACCAAAGACATCTGTCAAAGCTGAGTGCTTTTTGTAACTTCATCTGAAGATGCAGTTATTCACAGCTATTCACAAAATTGCTCAGCTCTTGGAAATACGATCCATTCCAGGGCTGACTGAGGTGCAGTCTGGGAAAAGAGGGATATACAAGGGCTGTGGGTGCTTGCCTCTCACTTGATCTGAAGCAAACAGGCTCTTTGGGACAGTGCTAATAGTAGGATAGTTTTCAAAACTTGGCTTTCTGAGAAAAGGGTAGTGAAATACATATGTATCTAACATATGAGAGTGTTACCACTAAGCCTTTGCCATGATACCAGATGCTACCAGGAGTTAATTCTGGTTCAGGGAGGTTGGAGAGCCAGAACATTTACATGGAATTTATGTTTAGCAAATGTCATTGTCTTGTTAGCATTTTGTTGCATTACCGTAGAAGTATAATAGCAATAATTTAGAATAATAATAGATGAGAGTTAACTCTTCTAATTTAGGGTATTTAAAAGTTAAATACTTAATATTCATGTAGTCTTTTTGTTGGCAGAGAAACGAGCACCTCCTGAGGGCTATTGATCTTATTTTGAGAAATATCTATGATAGCTCAGAAGAACTGCATTTTGGAGATGCCAGTCTTTTTTCTTTTTTTTTAATTGAAAAGAGTTCTCAAGAGAAGTAGATCAGACTTAGATATCTAAAAGGTAGACACCTAAAGTTAGATCAGATGAATTCTACTTCAGATCTTCAGCTTGCTAACACTGTAAATTGAGTTTTTTGTAAAATAATGTCTATTACTTGTTTAATTTGCAAGATTGAAGTGTATGCTAGAATTAAGCACTTAGCAGAAACTGAATCATCCTCTCCTTGAAATTTACAGGCCTTAGGCAAGATTATGCTTCTACTTCAGCATCTGTATCGAGACACAGTTCAAGTGTATCTCTGCATTCAGGAAAGAAAGGGACATGCAGCGATCAGGACTATGATTGCTATAGTCTTGAGGACGAAGAAGAGTTTGACCACCTCCCACCTCCGCAGCCTCGGCTCACTCGCTGTTCCCCCTTCCAGAGAGGAATTCCACACTCACAGACTTTCTCCAGTATTCGGGACTGCAGGAAAAGCCCTACTTCCCAGCACTTCCCTTCAAATAATTACCAGCAGCCGTACTATTCTCCTCAAGCCCAAATTCCAGAGCAACAACCAAATAGGATTAATGGAGGTGGGTTCCATGCTTTTCTGAGAAATGTTTTTTCCTTTGTTCCTCTCTTTGCAAAATGTCAGTACTATTTTAAAGATCAAGTTATGGCAACCAAGTGAAATGTGTTCAGGTTATGACAGCTAGACCATGAACTATGACAAGCAATTTAAATCTTTGTAAATAATTTTGACTGCATTATTTGAGGTATGTTGTTATAAACTAATTCACTACAAAGTATGATCTGTGATGTGGTCATGAAAGTTGTCGTTTCAATCAGTTCTAAAAGGCTGCAAGTATGAGCACAAGTAAAGAAGAAAAAGGAAAAATGAGCATCTTTTAGCAGACCAATAGTTATCTGGAAAAACTGGTCGGGCTTTTGAGCTTGGCCTATGTATGTCCATCATGGATGTAGCAAAATACAAAATAGGGTTTTCAGATTTTCATTCTTAGCCTCATTCCCGTTCTTACTTCCTGACTCTGCCAGTAATATACGTACACTATGAATCGATGATGCTTATCACAAAGGTCGACACTCTGCTCTTCACTCTGATGGAGCCAAGTCTAGTAGGGCAGACTGTTGAAGTAGTGAGAGGTAGTGTCACTCCCAAACCACCTTGAGCCACTGCTGCTTTTTTCACTCCATTTGAGTTGTATTTCAGAGTCTCTGGAAGATATTTTTATTTCACTGCTTATTCAAGATTTAAGTTCCCCTTCATTGTTTCTGTTACCTTCTTTTTCATTCCTTATTGTGATCTTAATTTGTCCTCTCTGCTGCCTCTTACTGTCCTGTTCCTTCAGTCTGTTCTCCAAGTTAATTTGAGGTAATCAGTTTTCAATCAAGGTCTTGTTTGTAATATTACGGGTTATATCTCACCCTTGAGCAAGAAAATAAATGTGGTGTTCAAAATAGTTACTATTAATAGAGCGCCACAGGTATGCATATTGCTTACCTGACAAATAACACCTGACAGGGTGCTGCCAAAAGCACTTGCATTCAAAGTAAGACATGGCATGGCATTGTATAAAGAAGGCTGAGGTTAACATTGAGTATAGTGATGTGGACATTTGTTGGTACAGCATATGTGCCGTATAAATTTCAATGTTATTTTTCTTGTCAGTGTGATACAAGAATGGGGAAGCACTGAAAGGTTTGCAGAAAATCTGTTTGGGAGATAGAATTGAAGGGTATGTGAAATTCTTGATTCAGGAATGTGGGCAGGATGTGGTGCTGAAATCTTTTTATATGATTCCCTAGCTATTTTTTAATGACCCTTTCATGTTCCATGTCAGTGGAGCGAAAGCATTGGATTCCCACATGGAAACCTAAGGAAGTACTTACAAGGTACTAAAAATACTACCTAACAAGGAAGTGTGGCAAAGTGTCCTTTTCCCCTTACTCTCTGTTGTTCTCCTTCACCCCCCTCCTGACTTCTATTTAATAAGTGAAAGGTGACTGATTTTATCCCTTGCTTGACTTTTTTCTCAAGAAATTTGAGGTGTTGGATATCTGTTTGGTATCGTTCAGAAGATCAAAACACATGACTTCAGTTAATTGTTTTCTGGAATGGCTGGCAGCCCTATAATAGCTTGGTGCACTATGTCTAGAGGAAAATTATCCCTTTAACTAACTTCAGCATCTTTAGCATCTAACTCAGGCAGCAGTGATCAAAACAAATATTGATCATGAGAAATTTTTTACTTTGGCTGTGTTTTGTTGGCAGATGAGTAAATTTTTTGCTGTACTGAGTATATCTGAGTAGTATTATGACAATATGGTTTCATCACCACTTTTCATTATCTTGGCAACAATTTCATTGTCTTTCAGGAACTCCTACACTGAAATGGAGACAGACTGCAAAATAAGAATTTGTCTCAAGCTCAATATGATGGATAGTGTGTTTCACACTGTTTTTAGTATATTAAGGCAAATGAGAAGGGGGTGTGTGTGATAGATGGAGAAGCTTAACTAGTTGGTTACTGCTTTCAATATATGTGAAAAATACCATTCTTAATTAATCAAAATTGCATTTGGAGCATGCAATGCTGCATTCAGCCATTCCAGCAGTTTTTCCAAATCCCTTTTTCCCCATCTTCCTGAAAAGAGATCAGCAGTGCTCTTGTATGTATAGTCAGCAGTCTGGCCAATGGATCATCTGATCATTCACATCATAATCTCCATCAAAGAAAAGTGGCAAGTAAACGTTGAAGTTTAGTGCTCACTGAAGGGTGAAAAATGGTGTTTAGCAGCTTTGACAGAGTGTCTCTCCAAAACTTGGCTGTTTAGCTCAAATACAACTTTTTGCCTTTAAGAGCAGATGGTATCAGTGATGCTGTCCTACCTGATGTTAGTGAAGTGTTTGTTTGTTTAAAGTATATAATATCCTGGTTGAAATACTTATTCTAACTTTAGATCTGTACTACTTGTACAGTAAAAATGTGATGAAGATGTGATAACCTGGGAAAATCTGAATAATTTTCTGCGACTGTAATATTGGGTGCCTGATGAGTAGCTCCGACATGTTACTTGCTGTGGAACTGGATTAATTGTTGAAGAAAACAAATGGGAAAAGTAAAATGTTGACCTAGACAGGACATATCCCAGCAAACACTCAAGACACTAGTAGCCAGGTTCCCAATAGCTGGGAAGAGACAAACCCCAGCCATAATCCCTGTAACAAAGTTGTTTTGACAAGGCTGAGAAGAGCTTATTGCTGGCCTGAAGGAAAGAGTAAGGAGAGAGAACTGTCGGCAAATGGAGACTGGCACTCATGCTGATCGAGATGCAGGGAGGCATGGTTTCTGTGATTAGGAGTGGCGGCTGCTTCTTGCCGTTTCTCTTAACTGGGTTGAAGGGAGCTTGCAAAGGTCTAAGTAGACATGACTTTTGGTTCACAGCTCTAAATGCTTTTAGACTTTTTGAAGGATGATAATTATTGCTAGAATGCATTGTTAGTGTCAATATGCATGTATTGGATAGGATCCACCTTGCTGGTGAAGACATCTGCGTTTAGATGCTGAGATATATGTGCCCATATGTGAATGAAGGGCCCATTCAGCTGACCAAACAGAAGCACTTAGTGATGCATGAGATACTCTGGGGTATCTTGCTTGGCTTCACCATGTGGCAGTGCTTTTTGGATGTCTGAGTCCCTGGGGTACTTCAAATGGTGTTAGATATCTGTACATAGGCACCAAATTGTGTACTAGGTATCTATTCTATCACTATAACCAACAGTCTACTTGTTTTTCATTCACAGGATTACATTATACGTAGCATAGAGATTGATCGTCTGTATCATGTTTCTGGTGCTCTGATAACCTACTGCATATGCTTGGCATGTGAATACACTGACAGATGTTTCCCAGCTGTGTTTCAGGCCATAATTTGAAATTGCACATTGTTTTAGCTCGCTTATTTTAGCGAAGTGCTGCCTCATGCTGTTACTTTATTACTCTGCCCTGTTTTATTTTGCCTTATCTGGCCTTATATTTTAAAATACCATCCCACCTAGCCCTCGCTCTAATGCCCAGGTTCTTTTTCCTCACCTTATCCCACCCGTACATTGCCTGAATGAATGATACCTGACCTATTTGCAGCCAGACTCCAGCAGCTTGTTGTACTAAAAGGCTGATGGAAATGCTAGCGTAAAATGGCAGATGTGTGCAAGTGTAGATGTGTTAAGATGTGTTATAAGTGTATTTTGGGGCCAGCTGTTGCATAGACTACAGACATTCCCCTTAAACAACATTTTGTAGCAACCACCCATAGCGTGTGTATGCTGTGATTGCTTTCTAATAAGTTTTATTTCCAGTTCTGATGAATAACTCACTAATACGAAAATTACGCGTAAAACCTTATTCTTGTTTAATTGCATCCTCTCCTTAACTCAGCTGAATGTTGTGTAACTATGGGTTTCATCAGAAAAGTTCCATCTCTGAACATCGTTAAGGCAGTTTGTTTTTCAGGGGAGCAGCCACTTTATTTTTGTAATCTAACATGTTAGTGGGTTTAAATGGATCATTTAAAGATGACCTAGAGAGAGGCAGAAAGTGAATAGCTTTTGAGTAGCTGTTGCAGTTAGCTGAACTGAGTACATCTCAATTATCGTCTGTCTCGTAATTTAATATATCGACAATGGAAAGGTTTGTGTTTGTACCTCACTGCCCTTCCCCTGATTTGAAGAATTTCATGGTTAATGTGGCTAATTCTACTAATATAAAGAATATTTTATATTTAGTTATTTTTATATGAAAAATACTTTTATCACCAAATTTTGTAAAAACAAGCTGTTTTCTGCTTCGTGTTGTCCATTAGTGTAGGAGTTATTTTTAATTGTGACACAAAAATAATCTTTTTCATTTTAACTTAAAAAATATATATATTTTGTAATTTCTCTCTGGCCACTTTTTTTTTTTTTAATAGATGTTAATAAACTGTAGTACTGTGAAAACATCCAGAGCAGTCAAATCCAGGATAGTACAAGCTACCAAGAAGGAGGCTTTTCTTCTAGTAATCAGCCCACTTTCCAGATTTTCAGATAAACTTGTACTTGAACTTTTATCTTGCATATTATATCTTGGCAGTCTTATTTCATGTGCATTTTAAAGTGTCCATTGGTGTAATACCTGAAGATCAGAAACTTTGTTATGGAAAAATGATTCCAGACAAAGAAGGAACTTCTTATAATGCAGTAAGAACAGTCAGATGAAAAATACATCCTTTACTGAGTAGCAGTGTGTGCAATTTGATTAATTTTAATTTATATTTTCCCCTACCTTTTCATGATAATTTTTTACTTTTTAGCTTGGTTGATACCTTCAGGCTACAGGTATCATTCATTTCAAAACTTGTAGATTTATTTTCAGAAATTATTAATTATGGGCTACTTCATTGCTTACTCTTCTGGGAATACATTTTCTCAGGCAGAGTTTGATGAACATCATTGACTGTTGCAACACCCTTGCCTCGTTTTTTTGAAATATTTGTTTTAAGCAAACTCCAGGGAGATATAGAAGAGCAGCATTCTGGACGCAGCAAATCTATGTTTAGATATCAGTTCAGCATAGACTGACTTTGACTTGTGTATTTGTGGAGATGGGAAAAGGTCTTTTCTTGTCGATTGACTGGGCAGCAATGCTTTCCTGAGCTGAGCCTCTCTTTTTCAGTATGGAAGGGAGAAATGACTGTGACAAATTATTGTAGACTCTGTATTAAAGAAAAGGAGAAGAAATCTTTCTCAGTCACCTCTGAAATTTTGTTGAGAGTAGTGTTCCATGGGGAGAAGTCATGGAAAGATCATGGAAAAATCATTAATTTGCTTTAAGTATCAGTGGAGGGATATATATGCCTAGGAAGCCAGGGGGAGATGAAGTAGTACTTCTAAATAAAATGGAAGTGTTCAACATTGATGAAAAGCGGATATTGACAGTTACAAAGAATGATGTCTCCTGCTTGAACTGAAAGATTTATTTTTAGTTCTTAATTTGTATTTGTACTTTTATGTACTGATGTCTCTATTTTATCAACAGATGATTGCACAGACCTCTTATCAGACTCTGACGTATTTAGGATGTTATAACCATTAAAAATGTAATGCAGACATTGTACTCAGGTGTTTGAAGATGAGGAAGAGAAATGAATTTACAATGTATTACCATTAAAATGAACTTGTAATTGGATCTACAAATTTGTTAAGGATTTTGGAATGAACTCTGAATATATACATAATATAGAACATATTATTTGCAAATAGAAAAAAACATCTTCTGACACTGACAGGTTTTTTTTCTTTTCTTTAGTTTTTCCCTGACTTATTTGTGTGTACAGTACAGATAAGGCAGGGTTGTATTTGCAGGGATTGTGTGAAGGATTTAAATATGTGTAAGAAATTGCTAATTTTGCTTAAACGGAAGTATAGATTTCTCTGAGAAACTAATAGTTCTAATTCATTGTATCACATTCCTTAACTATAGTGTGCTTTCTGCCAGGCTTGTCAGTCCCTTTGTTCAAATAAAATGTTGACAGCATTGTTGCAGAAAATAACAGTAAATGAATAAACGTGTTGTAAGACACTTCACTATAGGGTCAGCCTAAGCTGTCCTTGCACTTAGTCTTGTTCCTGCCCAGAGGCATTGAATGTCTGACCTCGATTTGGTGTATTTCAAATCTGGGCTTGTTAGTCCTTTTGAGTCCTGTTGAGTGTTAAACAAAATACCCATGTTTTGCAACACTTGAACTGAAAACCTGCCCCTTTTGTAGATCACATGCAGACTAATCAATGTACAAACAGTTGGCCATCCAATTGTAATCCTCCAGTATGTATTCCCATAGTTCACTTTAGGTTCTGTTTTCTTGGTGTCTGCTAACTCCTTCCTTCAGTTCTAGAAACCACTACCAAGTTTATATAAAACATTTTGGTATTTTAGCCTGATATGGCATACTGCCTGTTGCATGAGCAACATTTTTACATTTTCTAGAGACTCTTCTGCTCAAGAAACCTATTCCCTCAAACTATGGACCACTTCTGTGAGATCTGTAAGAATTGTTTGTTAGAGGCATTTATCCGTAATCAGGGACTGCCTCCGAGAAGCTGATAGAAGAAATGCTTCACTGGATGAGGCATTCTGGCAGAGAGAAGATCATATTTATCAAGAACCTATATATGAAAACCAAAGATCAGAATTTGCAGTCTGGCAGCCCACCAAGACCATACCTCTTCTGGTGCAGCTTTACTCCCAAGTTCAGAGTCTGTTTGCATGCTAGATGAGCATTAATCTTCAGATGAGGATAGTATTTGATCAGGAGAAAGAAAGAAAAATGATGCAACTGGGGCAGACAGTGACACTGCTGGAACCAGAAGATATAAGGCAGGTGCTGTCTGTTTTGGAGCCCAGCCAAAATGAAGTTGGGCCATAGATCCCAGGCTGACTTCCGAGAAGAAATGGCATGAGGGGAAAAAACTTCTTGGAAAAATCTGAACTGAAGCAACTGGGTAAGAGGCAAACTGCTGTCTTTACTGTAATTTTGTGGAATATTTTACAAAATAAGGGACCTGCTTTTTTACCAGTTTCTTTACTGTAGTGAGCAGGATCTGTGCTGTGGGGTGGTCTTTTCATGCATACTTTCAATTTAGGGCAAAGGACCCTACCTTTTCACAATTTCTAGTTTGTCCCGTGCTCTAGGCAATGTGTGATTCAGCACAGATGCCAAACGTGAAGAAAAAGTGTAAACATGCAGGAGGTGATTTATTGTGGATCACTCTGCTGCAGATATGTGAAACAAGGACAATTAATACAAGCTGAAGAATACTCATAAGTGACAAGCACATATGTGTCTATGCATGAACTATTCTAAGAAGCTGGTAATAACCACAAACAGATTAACTCCCTTGCATGCTTTGGTGCTTTTGCTCCCTTGGTGCTTTTATATGACTGCATCTTACTTAAACAGCCTATTTGTTTCAGCACAAATTTTAGTCTAATCTAAATAGTGAGTCACAATAACTTTTGATGCTTTAGAAGCTACAGATGCTTCAGAAGTTCTTAGCCAGTGTTAATATCCATATCTTTCTAACAGAGTAAACTGTAAACAAGTGATGATTTTTAGGCTTGTCACTGAAGCAGATTAGTGGGTAAGAAATAGCAGAAACTATAGCAGAAATTTGCTATGTTCTACATGGACCACAAATTGGATTTTTTAGCAAATTACTTACTTCCTTATCTCAGAATACATTGCAGCTCTTCTTCTTCACTCTTTTTCTCTATTAATTTTCTCATCAGGTTTAGGAGAGCAAAGAGCTTCTACAGAGGGAAGGTTTGCTTAGAAAAATATTTCTTTTTTCTTCTCAGAGATTTCCAGCAAGCTCATATGTAGCAATGTCTCTGTGGCCAGAGATAATGTTTAAAATCATGTAACATTCACCTTCCGGTTCGATCTGTCAAGCTCAAAGGAGCCAGTTTTTCACTTAAAGACAGTACATCAGTAAGACTCTTGCCACTGTTTTTTGGAGAGGAACAGATGACAGAACAAACTTTATTAAAGAGATGAAAGAGAATGCATTATCCGAGGACATGAAAGCAGCAAAAAGATAACAAGACAAGCATTTCTGTTTTTTTCCCAGGCACAGAACTGACCTGTTGTTTTCATTGCTTTTCAGGGCCATTTACCTCAGCAGACACAAGGACCCAAAAACACAAGCAATGGAGATGGTCTATCGATGAGAATCCATGGGTGCAGTAGGAATCTGTTGCTTAAGGACAGAGCCAGCAGCTGAGCAGTCTGCTGGAATGATAAGGGACTAACGAACAGGGGGCAGAAGTGGCCACCCCTGGATACGGATGAAATCCAAGCTACTTCCATGCCTTTTTTTCTACTGTTGTAGCTGTATTTGGTGGATAATTGTAGGAGTAGAATATGCCTGTTCATGGCTGATGCAGTTGCTGAGTGGTACATGGATAGTATTAGACAAAAGCTTATTTCATGCAGTGCTGTCTTCCCTACCACCATCCTGCTGCTCAGACCTTTTTATTGACATGTTAACCTAGGGTTTCATTACCTAGGGTTTCAAAGAATAGACTAGGTTTCCAAAATCAACAGCAGCTTCAGACATCCATCAGTAATATTGTTATTTGAGAATAAAATCTCTGCTTTTCCTAATGTGAAAACATCAGAGTTTCTGCTACAACTTAGGGTCATGCACCATGAATCCCATGCTGATGTTTGTGAGTTTGCTGCCACTGTGAACCAAGACTTGCATCACAGGAAGGCCAGTTTCTTTCCAGTTTGCAAAATCATAAGTATGTCAAGAATAGGGACATACAGCTATTTCATACTGGAAAAGCTTTATTGGGATTTGGCTGTACTCCAGTTTTGGGGATCTCAAACTTTGCATTCCATTTTCTTGCACTGAAATTCTGTCTATCACACCTCTTGTACTTACTGTTTGATTTCAAAAATATAAAAATGTAATGTTTTTAATTCATAGCAACATTTAATATTAAACTATTTTCTAAACAGTAATATTTTTCTATGTCAGACTATCTGTGATAAGTGAAAGTCAACCTTAGCTGGGATAAAAGGGAACTTTAGAACAGGTGTGCATGATCAACTGTCAAGGGCAAGTAGGCACTAGTAATAGGGAATGCGGACATGAGGATATTAGATATCCTGGACCCTTGAAAATAAAAGAATGATTTTGACTGTTTGTGGGATCCTATATGAGTTTGTATGACAAGAATGAGTCATAATGAATAACTGGAGTTGTAGCTTTGCTTAACTCCGTTCACTGGAGTTACATAGGCATCATATGTACTAAAGTTACGATTTTACGATAAAGTAGTGACTACAAATACAGTGTTTAGACAGAACTGTAATGTCACTTTTTCTTGCTCTTCAGTTATTAGCAGCTTTAAGTATCAGAGTTGGTCACGATGATGCTAAATAGGATATATATTTATATGAGCTGATTAATAGAGACTCCTAACTCAATTTGTTGCTATTTTGAATTGAACTTGCCCTGTACGGGCTTAGGTGGATACAAAACAGCTATTCCAAGCTGTATGTGTGATACAAGTGACATCCTTGTGCATAAATCCAAAACTGCAATCTTGAAATGCCCTGCTTGCAACTGAAGAGAGTAGTTGTAGCTGCCTTTTACAAGAAAAGCATACCCTGGCTTACTTTTGCAGTGGAACAACTGGAGGCACATCTGTACCATGCACTGGAATGTGCTGCAGGGACTCTTAAGCTAGTGGACTCCACACTGACTGTGGACCAAAAGTGTAGCTGTGTCAGCAGAGCACAATACTTGCGTTAAAGAAGGTGGCTAAGGGGCCAGGTTTAATGTTACTATTAATGGTAATTTAAAGACTGACCTGTTACCTCCACACAGTGTTGCCTTACTGAAGTCACATCACAGGAGGCAATTCAAACCAGGTCATTCAGTGTGTGTCTTTCTGCCTCCATGTCTTTTCTGGTTATACAGAATTCAGTCACCCACTTTTCTCTTCCTTTGACCCAGTGCCAGAAGAGGCTGAAAAAGCTTTGCCTTAGATTACCTAATGCTGTTGTGGTTGAGACATTTTGCTCAGATGTCAGACTTTGTTTCAACTTCTCTCTCTAAATCAGGTAGTGTGAGGGATTACAGGCATCTTCTGATCTCTTAGGTATTTGCCTTAGCTGTTGAACATGCCCCCAAACATCTCATTTCCAGCTTTTGTTTTGTGCAGGGCCTTATCCTACAGGCCTGCTCTGAAAATGCCCGCCAAATCAGGCACCACAAGTGGGATAGGAGGGAGAACACCAGATTTGAAAATCCTGATGTCAACCCAGGGCTGCAAGCAACTGAACAGCATCAAGACTTAGCGGGTTTTGTGCATGATCACCTGCAGAAACTTAGATGCCCAAGGACTTAACATGCTGATAAGGTTAGGTACTGAATGGAATTTTTTAGCATCTCATTGGCACCTGAAAGCTAGACTTAGTCACTTCGGATGGATTCATCTCACCTGTCTTTAGACATCCACGATGCGGAAACCTGCATCAGACTTTGTCACTGCAGCCTTGCTTTTTATTCACTGAGAAGAAATAGGCACATTTAGGGCATGATTCATCTGACCTACTTTATACATTTACATGAAACTCATCCCTATTGTGACACTTTCGTGTTTAAATCCTTGTGATACCTAAAATATGTTGTCTAATGATGTCTTTAAAGTAATTTGTAAATAATTATGCTATTACAATAGTCAGAAGGGTTTAATTAGTGGGATGTCAATGATGTATTCATATTCTTCCTATGGAGAAAAACCTTCCTTTGTGTTTAAGTAATTTAGTTGTAATTCTGATTTTCTACAGAAATTATTCAGTGTCTTCTTGCGTTTGTTGGAAATTCTGATATGTCTATGGATGTTGTGCTCTTTTGCTTCAGATAAACTTCGAAGAAGCATGCCTAACCTAGCTCGGATGCCAAGCACCCCCACCATTAACAATAATGCTAGCTTTGCTAGTTCTCCAGTCACTGTGAGGAACAGTCAGAGCTTTGATTCCAATTTACATGGAGCTGGTAATGGAATTTCAAGGATGCAGTCATGTAGTAAGTACCTAAATTCTTTGGCTCTGCACAGGGAACTGATAGAGTTGTAAAATACATGTCCCAGTCACTGATCTTCTGCTTTATGAAAAATTAAAAGAAGGCTTTGTGTCCCTTTTGCACTAGATTTTAATCTAGCTCAGGATTTTCAAAGTTTTTACTTTGGAAGGCAAATTCTGGCCAATCTTGTTATGCAGCGTTGAGTTTCATCACCTCCTTTTTTCTCTGCTCATTCATCTTGTACCAAACAAAAATAAGATAACCATAATCATTATTATTACTAGTAATGGGATAGAAGCACCAATAATGCAATTAATTCACATAAGCTTACATTTTTAGCTTTGGTATTGGATTTTAAAATGTTGCTTTTATTAGTAGTTTACACAGTGCTGTTTTTACAGTATACTGTATAAATATCATCTTAAAACACAGGACCTCTTTCCTGTTGAAACTGAGCCACTTTGTTCCAAGCAAATGTGTTAAACAGAGAATCCTCAAGTATAACATACCTGTTGAGTGGGGGAATTACTCTGTAATTGGTTTATTAAGGTGGCTTCTGGAGTGGGGGGAATGTTGAATATTGTTCTAGTGGATGTTGAATCATTAATGTAGAATGTCAACAAGACAGATCAAGAGCTGAATCTACCTTTTATAGCACAATGGTTGAAGTAGTCTAGCAGGAAAGGAAAAAAGTGGATTTCATTTGACACAAGCAAGAGGAAGAATTGAATGTGTAAATCTTACATCCTGTGAGATTTTAGGAGGGAGAAAGTGGCAATATGTTTTCTTGTGGGTGTTTTTTTTTGGATCTGGGCAGAATTTACAAATGGCTTCAAAATGACTGAACTGCATTCTTTTTGGGCACATATACTTTACTGTTGGATTTATTATATTTATTTTTTGCCCAGCTCTATTAGGAGAATGGAAATACCTGTTCAGGTTCCCGCTTTGAATTTGCATTGTAGTCTGCTGAGGGTTTAATTTTATTTACTGTTTTAAAAATACTTTTATTCATCTATATATTTGTGTGTGGGTATACATATATATGTATGTGCATAAAATGTGATTTTCTTAAGCATATTTACAGGAAACATTCCTTACAAGTGTCTATGTTGTTTTTTTAAGAAGGTTTGTTATGATAAGAATTCTGTAGCAATATATTGCTAGTATTGTTTAATTGAACCACACGACTGTATTCTCTCCTGTGTCTTTGAATGAAATTAAGATGCCCTTTTTCAAAGGCGTGAAACAGAATTGGCCTATGTGTGGTTGTTAGTTTAAGTGCTTGAGGCTTTTGAGAGTTAGCTTTTGATACGTGGCCTCTGAAACAGATGCGTACCTGATGTACACCAGAGGGCAGGATTGCGTAGACAGTCTCTATATAAAGCTTTTGGAACTGGTAGTGTTGATTTAAAATGATAGTTTACATAACATCCGTGGAGTGTGTTGTTTTACTGGGACCTTTTTATAGCCTTTTGGTTGTTCTTACGTATAAAGCTTAGACATCTGTTATGTTTTATAATGCTTTAATGCAATGTTCATTAAAAAAGAACTAGTTATTACAAGCAACTTTACAAAAATCTAAGTGATCTAACTAATTAATTTATATCTTCAGCAATTTCTCCTGTTTAAAGATCTAGCTGGAATGAAAATGGGTGGATGACAATAGATGGAATTAGTTTACCTGTAATGACTAATGAAACCTCTTTGAGAGGAGAAAGAAGGAAGAATAAGGGGTGGGATATTTGGTTGGTATGGGGATGGCATAGAGTTTATTTTATTTTTTATGCAGTGTTATTGGATGCAGTATTGGATGCAACAATTTTTTCAGTAGTTTATAATTAGCAAGTAAATTGCATAATGGATGTGTCTATTCAGACCTGTCTAGAAATGAAAATTACTACATGGCCTCACCTGTTGCATACTGACCTTGTTTCTTCCTTTCATACCACTCTTTACAGTTCCCTCACCAGGACAACTTCAACACAGAGTTCATAGTGTGGGACATTTTCCAGTGTCTGTTAGACAGCCTCTTAAAGCTACTGCCTATGTAAGCCCAACTGTACAAGGCAGCAGTAGTATTCCTGTATCCAACAATTTACAGTTATACTCTAACACTGGAATCCCAATGCCAAACAAGACTGCCAACCAAGGGATTGTAGGGCGTAGTGCTCTTCCAAGACCGTCGCTGGCCATCAATGGGAGTGGCATACCCAGAAGTAAAATTGCACAGCCAGTTCGAAGGTAAGAGTTAAACATGCCGCCTTTCCTGGATGGCTGATTTTTGGCTTAGGTAGCTTTTTGTTCTCTTGAGTATGAAGCCAGGCTATAAAGGAGAAATGTTTCTAGCTCCTCATGGTGAGTCACTGAGCAGGTGAAGATGTCTCTCCACAAACAGTAATAGCCAATGCCTGCTGCTAATTCTTGGTAAAATGTGATACTTGATAAAATGTAATTAGATTTAAATAGGAATTGAATACCACCTGTCAGTAAGAGATCAAAGCAGATGGAAATCTCACATCATTTCCCTATGTGACTCACCTTCTTCAATACTTGTGTCAACTACTATTTCAGGGTAACAGGATGAGCATTTTTTTGAGAGTACCGAGATAGAGAGTTGCCTGCCCATTGTTGTAAAGGCTGTAGACTGTAAAAATGCACATTTTGACATTACAGGATCTCGAGGGAGGATAGTAAGGTCTTGGGTTGCAACCAACATCTTTTAAATTCCATCTGGGGAACAATAGGCAAACAGGAAATCCTGAGATATCATGTACTTGCAATGAGCTATACTGTTAAGCAAATGCATTTTTGCTTTTTGCAAGAAAATTTAGTCTCCAAATTATTTTTTGGTGTAAGCAATAAAATAAGCTTGAGGAAACAGACTATGATGTAATCACCTAATCACAGCAGGGAGTTGAAATAAACTCTTAGCTGTATATTCATATGATTAGTAAGTGATGAAGTTTCTCAAAGAGAAACTTCTGTCAACTTACATCAAGCTCCTCCAAATATTTCTTCCCTTTACATGCATCCTTCCCATTGCGAGGACCCACTGTGTGACCCCTTGGTTCTGTTTTGAGTGAGCTGTCACTAGTCCTCACCATTTTTCTTCTTTTTGCTTGATACTGGCTAGGTCCAGAATAAGTTAAATTGCTCACATTCTGTCTTCGGTTGAGTTACTCAGAGATTACACCAATGTGACTGACAACAGGTTTTGACCAGCTACCATGAAACTTTGACAAAGAGCTGTCAGGTTGCTTTTTTGATGAACGTTGTACCATGAGATTTGTATTATAACCTTCTTTGCTCTCTGCTGGAACTCTCTCTGTTAGAGTTCTTTATAGTAGAGGTTTTTCTTTCTTTTTTTCTTTGCTTATCTTCATGTTCTTCTGCAGAGCTCTTAAATCTTTCATAGCCGCATGTGAGAAAGACAGAGGCTTTCTGGGCCATGATGACTAGTCTCTTGCTATTTTTTTAACTTTTCATACAACAGACAATATTAAAGAAAAACATAAGTGAGAGTTTTCAGACGGTGAAATACTGTACTCTCAACACTGTTTTTATTAGAAGCTGATTCAAGTCAGTAACAAAGCTATTTTTAGTGCAGAAAATCCAGGCTCCTGTCTTCTCACCTTCAAATGTACCATTAGTAGTATCATATGCTGCCCTAGAGCCAGACCAGTGCTCCTAGAAGATAGATTGTGTTTGCACTTTGTGAATGACAACTTTGTAGGACTCTAAAAGCACTGACAGATTGCAGCTCAGCCTGGAGCTCTTTAAGACCCTGGTTTCATTTTGTTTTTTAATATGGAAAATAAAGGTGGTTTCAGTTCATATGTAATTTTCTTGGAAGAAATTCAGCCATGAGAGGCACATTTCCTCAGCATTGGTTTTGTCACTGTGGTCATTTCTAAGGAATGGCATTTCAGATTATCAGTTCAAGAGTCTAGCTACTATTAGTAGACTGAAAATTAGACAGTGTGTTTAGTCATAACTTGATTAAAAGTAGATTTTTTTTAAGTAAATCATATATTCAGGAAGAATTGCACATTCAGAGCAAAACAGTGTCTTCATTCCTGTGGCCAGACTGGTAGATAGCTAAGTTATTAGTATTTTAGAACCTTAAAATAGGTTGCTAGATACCTTGGATAGGCCCTCAGTATGTGGAGCACAGGATCAAACCCTTGAGGGAGTGCTTTTGATCATTTGTAGTATAAAATGGTAATAGCCAAAATAACCCATCTTGGCAAAATATTAATTGCTTTCCTCCTTGCCATCAGAGAGCTGCATGCATCCAAAAGCGGAGTAGAGACATTGTAAGGGACCCAGTCCATCTGTCCTTGGCCTTACAAGTGAAGTACTACTGTATTTTGGTGAGGGGAAGGTGGAAAGCATGCATTCTTCCAGTTGAATGAATCCACCCAGCCCCCCTTTCCAACTCCACGCTCCTGGCTTATTACAGACCTGCTTTCTTTCCTTACCCAGGAGCACGATTTGGGGTTGGCAGGACCTGCTTCCCCTAAAGGAAGGTGAGCTGGGAGCAGAGTGTGACAGCAAGGCAGTCCCACAGTATCCAAACCAGAAGAACAGAGCAGTGACAGTGACCAGGGTCAGTCCAGATCTCCAGACAACTCCACAGTGATGAGGCAGGTCCAAGATAAAGCCAGGAAGTGAAGTCAGAAGGTCGGAACCAGATCTGCGAGGTACCAGCCAGGCACAGGCACGGCTGCAACATAAATGCAGCTCCTGAGTGAAGGTGGGAGCCTTGCTTATTCCTGCTGCCTTGCATAGGAGCAAGTCACTGCAATCCAACTACCCTAAATTGATGATGGGAGAGTAGGAAGGGACTACTGACCACCTAAAACTCTTATCTCAGACTTTGTAGTATCATTTTGACAGCTTTTGCATCATTGACAATTTTCAACTCTTGAGTGTGTTTTCCTGTTTGCTCCCCTGTAACAGAAGTTCAGTTCTGGATAAGTAGCAATATTCTTACATTTATTTTCAATTTAGTTAATTCTTCTTTACTTTTCATCCTCTCTGTTTTCTTTTGAAGACTGTTAATCATACTTTCCTTCCTTTTCTTTCTGGAAAAAAAAAAAAGTGAAAGCAGCAGTTGTAGGTAGGTCACATTTTCTGAAAGAAAAGGCAGGTCACATTTTGTGCCTCAGGTAGCTGGTTTTATAGTAAAGGTAAGTTTAAAAAAAAAAAAAACAAAAAACATGGAATTGCATAAAAGCAGCTTGGTTAGACCACCCTAAATTGAACCATCTTTTTTAAATAAGTGCAGTTTTTTGGCCACTAGAAAAATAGTTATTGTAGAGAGACAAGAATCTGTTCTGGTTACCATTCTTAACTTTCTTGTTCTGTCTGCCTTACAACATAACTCTGCTTTCTTCCAGCCTAGGGCATTTGGAAAGGAGGGGAGGCATCAGTAACTTGCAGCAATTATAGCTAAAGGCAAAGATAAAAAGAGAAGGAACTGTAAAGAAGCTTGAGAAATCGTTTTATAAGAAACATTTTCACAGAATTGGGACAGTTTGTTTTCAGCAAAATATGGTGCAACTGAAACACAGTGGCCACAAATTGTAGGTAGCCCATCTAGCCACCAGTGACTAGCCTGTCTAGCCACCAGTGACTAGATGCTCTGACTGTTATGTCAGAGCTGAGAATTTTTTTCTTTAATTTGATTTGAAATAGTTACCTTGGTAGTACCTGCAAATTTGGAAGATGGCCAAGAAACATTTTTTAATTAGTCCATATTTATTAAGGACAGATGCAACCTGGGAGCGTGAAGGTGGTGGTGGTGGGGGTCCTGGAGGATATGATCTTTCACGTGAAATACGGCTTCCTTTGTCTTTTTTTTGGTCTGTTTAATACAGTTTTCTCCACCCTCCAAAGCCTCTTTCATCACTTAGCACGATGCGGGATGGGAATTGGAGAGATGGCTGCTATTGAGGAAGAATACCCAAGAACAATGGAAGAAAAATAATGTGGATTTCATTACCCAGCTGGCTGGGTAACAAAGATTTGGGAAGGGAGGGTCATACACTATTATTTCCCCAGAGATTTTAATATGTAAACATCCATAATGCAATGTCATTTTTAGAAAATGAACATCTTATTAAATACTGAATATTGCACTTAATCAGTTACCTGAACAGCTGCATTGTTATCAGACTAACAATGGCAGCATTATCATTTAGAACTGAAGGGAATATTATATGTGTGCAAAGTACCAGAATACTTCCTCTGAAACAACAACAGGAGATAGCCCTATTTTGATCAGCTTTGCCATACTGAAATTCTAAGATAGTTTTTTCAGTGTAAAAGAATCATGCATTTTATTTTGAATTGGGGGGGCCTACGTATGTGCTTGAATTTTTTTTTAGTGTTTCCAGTACATTTTATTTTGTATACTTAAGTTCATTTTAACTTGCCTGAACCTTGAACAACAAAGAGATAATTTAACTTTTCTGTGCCATAAATAATATTTTTGGGGTAATGTACTTTTTTAGCGCTAGGAACATATCTTACAAAAATGTACCACTGGCAATACAAAGCAGTATATTTATGTTGCAGAAGCACAAAAAAGTAGCATTCACTGGAAATTGCCATACAGCTGAGTCAGCATGGTTTTGTTGGTCTTTCACTATTTGTTCAATTGTTAATTTATTGTCACAGTGTTTTGTATTTAAAAAGGCAGCATAAGTCACATGGCAGTTACAAAGATACAGTGATCTCTAAAGCTGCAGTTGGTTTTCAATACTTTATTATCAAGAATAAAATTCTAATGTTTTATTAACAGTTGCTTATGGAAAATGAATGAGTTTTAATGTGAATAAATCTTTTTGATAGATCTTTTACAAAATCCAATTGCACTAATCAATGCTTTCTTATAATGGCATATGACCTAATATTTGATTACAACTGTGTATAGTGCTGTTTTGGAATGTTTCAGAAATAAAGAATCTATTTCAGCAATAATGCTGTTCTTGAGTGTGCAATGGAAACATTATCGGAATTTGGCAACTGACAGCTACTGAAGTTTTTATTACTTGGCATTTAGATTATGCTGCATTTTTGCAAATATATATCAAGTTTATCTGAAAATTTAGAAAAAAATTGTGTTATGAAGACATGTTTTGCATAGAAGATGGATAAATATTATTTTTAAATCAATTTTGTTACGGTCTCAAGAAAATAGTTCAATTTAACATCCAGGTTTTACAAGTACAAATGTCGTGACTTATAGTAGGAAACAGAGCTTGAATACAAAGTGAGTCCTTGGCCATGGATTTAGCCTCTGAGTTATGCTTGAGGACCTGTTGTCCTTAAAAAAGCCAACTAAAATAAAAAGCAAAGAAGAATTTAGTGATGAGTAAAACATTTGTTAAAGTGAGAAAAGATTGTATGGTAGTGCAGTAGTATCTGCAGCACACAGCTCGATACTGTTAACTGAGATAAAAGATTTATTTCTCACAGTTATGTTTTTTTAAAATCTGGTTAAAATTCATTTCTAAAAGACCAGAATCATTAAAGAAGGCATCAAGAAAAGTTCCAGCATGGAAATTCTCCCTGCACAGTAAGTCTTTTAGCATGAGTGCGTGGAACTCATTTTGTTCATCAGAAACTTTAATTTGAAAAAATTACTGCTGGTTAAAGAAATCAGTCATCTGTGGACAACTCTGCTTTCAGAGACAGTATGTCTCACGTACAGATTGATTGTGACAGGGAAGCAGAGCCAGCTCTGGTAGTGTTTTGATGTTTGCCTGTGACATGGAGGGCTAACAAACTCCAGAAGACGCAGGCAAATGATTTCACTTGGGGGCTGCTGATGTCTGGCATGACTGCTAAGGTAGTGCTAACCCAACCAGACTAAACTGACCAGTTTGTTCTGTGTACATACATTTATATGTATGTGGGTCCCAAATTAATAAGCTCTTCTGGCTTATGGTGCTGGGGAACAAGTGCAATCATTTTTGGAAGAGATGGTTGGAGACAAGTCTCAGTGGTTCGCTTCTGCTCATTGCTGGCCATATCAGGCCTGGTCTGAGTTGTCTCTTGATTGTGTTTCTTAGGGCCAGCATTTTATCCCCGTTTCTCCATTACTTGGGATATCATAGCTCCATGTTACTCTGAATTACTGAGATGGATTGCATCTCAGCTTGTTGATGGTAATAATGCAGCTGTACACAGGAGGGCAGTATATACTCTGAAAGTATTTTCTTTTTAGTAGCTAAAGCTTTTTTATCTCTTTTCCAGGCTTTTGGTTTAAACTCAGTGCATATGTTTCTTTCCAGTGTTGTTTACATGTGATGACAACCTGTTAAAGGAAGATGCCCAAATGTTTGTGATTTGCGTGTTTAAATTTCACACTACAAAATACGTTATGAAGTGGAGAATCAAGCAACTCTTAAAAAAAAAAAATGCAGTTGTTCTTTTTTTTTTTTTTTTTTTTTCCCCCCCTATTACTAATTGTTCTGTTCTCTTGTGATACATTCTTTCCTCATGACAGGCTTTGGTAATTGTATAGTTCTGCTGCTTTAAAATATTTTTGTGAAATACACCCATCACATCACATTGGATGCCATCAAACTTCAGGAGGAAACCCACGGTGAAAGCAGCTTGATTTCTTTTCTACACTCCTTTCAACCATAGACTGTGGCATTGCTGCTATCTCTCTATAAGTGGGATAGCTGGCTGTTTCCCTCGACTTTAGTGCTGGCTAACCAGGTGCTGCTCAACAGCACTCAAGTGTCATATATTTCACTGCAGTCTTTCACTGGGAGCAAAATGTATGGAATATGCAACGCAATTATTTCTGTCACTCTCGATTTTGTGTGAGGCAGAATCTCCTCCAGGGTAATGTGAAGCAGTAATGGCTAGGCAATGCAGCTGTTATCTTTAAAATAAACAAACTGGTGTTTTCACAAGTTACCACAGTTATTTTCATTTCTAAATATGAGGCAGTCTTTCAGGACTCTCTCTGTGGCCCCCTTTGGTTCTTTCCCTGTCTTTTGGTCTGTGAACACAAATTCCACTCTTGTCTCTTTGTTGGTGAATCCCAGAAATGGCTCTCTAACCCAGACCTGCCTCCTTCTGTCCAAACTGTCTTGGGCTCAGCTCTTGCACTGATGGCAGAAACATGACTCTCAACCTTTTCTCTAAGCCCTCCCCTCCTTTTTCAGTCACTGGGGATAAAACCTCCAACTTCCTAGTCAGTCAGCCCTGTAACCTGGGTACTGTCTTTCTTTGACTTTTCCATGACCTGATATGCTGGTCTAAGTCTTGCTGGCTCTGCATAATAAGTTGAAAATACAAATCCATCCATACAGATAGAGCATTCATCCATGACCACCTTACCTGAAGTCTGAATTACTGCATCGTCTTTTTCTTTGGCATTAGCTGCTACAGTCTTTTGCATCTTGTATCTGTCCAAAATACAATTATAAGATCATTTTCCTATCTTTCTCCTTTTGACTGAGTCACCACTGCTTTTTGTAGATTGCTGCTGATTTCCCCCTCTGTATGGAAAATAGTTAAAAATAGTTAAGCTATGCGTACTTGATTTCCAAGCCATTGGCACTGTCCCATCCCACTAACAGTTTTCTTTCAATATTGAAGTAGATTTCCATACCTAAGTCCAACGTGCCAGCCTGTATTGCTTCTGTTGCAAAAAAAAGCACCTCCTAGCTTCCTTCCATGTTGTTTACATCGTGGGGTGAATACCCTATTAGCATAAATGGATTCTCTTTTTTTCTGCCTTCAAATCCTTCCTTAAAGGCTTTCCTTTGCTACAGTACTGCTAAAAGCAGGACGACAGTTAAAATAGTGTCCTCTGATTCCTCTTGATCCCATTAACCAATGCTGGCTCATCATTTTTTCTTTCTCTGATTGGTGTTCTTAACTATACCTAAACTGCAAGTTGTTAGAGACGTGGACTCCTCTCTTTTTTCCTTTGTGTTTGTATAGCATGGAACCCAGTAGAATGTGTGGTCCAGGGCTAGAATGCCTGTATGCTAACACAAACATGAATTAATAATGAGCATCTTCATATGAAAAAGCCCAGTGAATATTTAATACTTACAATGAATGATGGGTTAGCTTTCAGAATTAAAAAAAAAAAGGGTGAATAACAAACACTGTCTCTTAAAAACATACTTGTTATGTTTAATCTTAAGGCACAATGTATTTCAATATTAGGAAGTTCTGGATAAAAAAGGAAATGACTAAGCCTGGATGGCTTCCTCTGTCACCATTCTCGTGAAAAGCTTATGTCCTGACTGATCTGGTTTAATTTCTTTGTTCCCAGCCAATTGGAGTCACATTTCATGTGCCATAACCCCTAAAGCCCTTCTGCTCAGCCTTCCTTTCCCCATCATCTACACTTCCAACTCTCTCTCCCCAGATTCCCACCCTACTTGTGACTTCTGACAATAATTACAGATTCTGACTGGTGCAGTTCCTGACTATCTGTTTGCAGATTTGGCCTATGTTATGCTACTGGTCTATTCACTCTGCAGCCCCAGGAGCTGATTTTCTGTGCATCCTGTATCACCGTCATTGGGAATTTCATCTGTTATCTTGTAAGGTAATCAGTTATACTTAATCTGTATTAATGGCAATGAAAAGAAAGTTTAAGGCATGGAGAGATGTTAACATGCTAATAGCTCTGTCAGGCTGTTAATAATGGTGCACGGGTTGGGGGTCCCTCAGTGGGATCAACCACGTACTTTTCTGACCTGACCAGGCTGCCAGCTAGTTCCAAGCGCAATTCAAGGGGTTGGCTTGACCTAAAGAGCCCTGAGAAATTATCTTTTTACTTGTGCAGTACAACAACATTTTACAAAGTGTCTCACAGAAGGAAGGAAGTGAGAGATTAGATAGGTTCATTCTTGAAACTGGAACTTCATTCCTCTTTTATATATGCCAAACTTTTAGGTATTTTTGGCATTTACAAAAGCTGTTGCCCAGAAACCAAAAAATTCTATAGATATCTAGAGTCCTCTGGTGTCTAAATGCTGACTGGCATAATCCTTACAGTAGCTAGATTTCTGTCAGGGGACATAATCACAGCTGTGCTGCAGCAGGCTTGGCAATACTGAGCAGTCCATGTACTGGTGAAGAGCTCCATATTCCAGAGAATATGTGGTAGCATATTCTAAACACTCCAAGTCAGAGGGGAAAAGGGGAGAGGAGAAGGACAGAAGTTGAGGAATCTTTGCAGGAAACCTGTTCTGGCTGCCATTTTCTGAGCAGCAGCCATGTACGTTTGAAGTGTCATTATGATATATCATTAGTTACGGAATCAGATCCCAGATACCTTTTGGTTGCAGCTAGGTCAGATGGCTCCCCAATCCATTTCATAGCATGTGTAAATTAATGCCAGGTCCTTTGCCTGTACTCTGTGCTAGGGTTTATTAATCTGGGCATATTAAGAGGCAGGACATAGTATCTAGAACATGGCATAAGCTGAAAGCCACTGTACAGTTCTGGGTGAGATTTAGCTTGATTGTTTTACAGGAGAAGATAATTTCTCAACCATTCCTGTAGACATACTCATGGGCATCTCATCTTGCACTGTGAGCATATAGTGCCCAGTTCCCCTTTTTGAGGGTTACCCTGAGTTTAGCAGCCTTTATTCCTCAGTAAAAGAAGCTAGAATATTGAAGTGATGTCTATGAATACGAATAGAGGAGATAGCGGAGAAGAGAATTTAAAATTTTTCTGAGACATAGAGGTACAGTGACGAAGAACATACGAACCTAGATCTAGAGAGGTAAACAGTGCATTCTTTCTTGCTTCATTTTTTGAAGTAGCGCTAAACAACATTTCTTCATTCATATATTACCCTGAGCAGAGTATGAAATAATAGCAGACAGATATATATGTGTAAAAGCAACTGGTTGTCTTTACAATAGACATGAAAAATGGATGAACAGATAGACTGGTCTCTCTGAATTGTGTTAAGAAGTTTGGACAATGAATGGTGGTTGGCCTTCAAACTTTCTGTACAGAACTTTCTATCACAGACAAAAAAAGAAGTGTACACAATGCCCAGATGTAGCTATCAGAACTGGATAAAACCATAAGTAGACAGACTGTGGATAATACTCACAGACAATTGAATTACTCTTACCTGAAAAGAAATGTCACAAAGCACAAACAAAATGAAGGCAATTCTGTCACTGCCATCTTCTTAACTATTTGGTGATGCACTGCTGAGTTCATTCCCCTGAGTATAGAAGGGTTGGACAGCTGAGGCTGATTGGACCACATATCTTGTTCTTGTGGCTGGGCAGAAGTAAATCTCGTGGCTCCAATCTAGAGTAGATTTGGTCATATGGTGTGAAATAGCAGCATGCATTCACCCACATGCAAAAGTCGGGCTTCTCAGCAGCACAAAGCCTGCCAAACACATTACCCAGACGCATGGCTGTTGCTGTCAGCTAAGCTCGTGTAGGTACCAGAGATCTGACAATTCCTTTGCTTGTTAAGTCGAATGCTTGAAAAAGGCCAATCGTTAGAGCAGAGTCCAAGTAGATGGTGATACTCAAACACACTGTTTTTGTTCTGTGAGCATAGCCAAAGGATAGTATTTTGTCATTTCAGGCACGTTCTTTCTGTTTTGTAGAGCTCTTTACTTATGCCCATGCATTTAATATTATATTTTTCCTGCTGAGATTATTTTTTCATTTAAAAAATGAAAATAATACTTCTTTTTAATGGCTGCTTCACTCATTCAGCAGATTTCTGTTGTTCCCCCAGATAAATAAAATTATTCTTTTGTCCTTCTGGCCAGACCTACAGAAAGAAAGAGTTTGTCCTTCTGGCCAGACCTATAGAAAGAAAGAGCCTGCAGCAAAATTCCCAAATGGAACTCTTGCAATCCATCCAATCTTCATACTTTACAGACTGCATGTGGATGTTTCTAAACAAGGTATTTTATATATACCAAAGACTGAACTTTTCAATAGTAAAAGCAGCAGAAAATATGATCTGGATGGCAGCTACAACACACCTAAACTGGAATATTTGGAACTATTTGTTTTCTTCAATAATAGAAAACAGAAAAGATACCGTTATGGTTCTACCACTTTGCTTTTCAACCGTACTACAGGGGGTTATAATAGTTTCATTTCTAGATATCCTTGAAATGTCCTTTATACATTCTGAATATGAAATCAATTGAGCCAGTGTTGAATTCTTCTTTAGCAAAACATTTAGTGGCTACTGATCTGTTTAGACAACTTTCTTATACTGGTTCTAAAATTGAGATTCTCCAATTCCAACATTAGTGTATAATCCGTTTTCTTTGACATAATTAATGTTCTTAATATCATGCCAATCAGTTCCTTTGAAATGTAAAGCAATAATTGAAGTGAAAGTTTTTTTAGATCAGAAGGAAAATTAATTTGGAAAAAGTGAGTTTTTTAAGCCAAAGAAAAGTACAAGAACGTGTTTTGATTTAATCCATGTTTTTCTGGGCAGTCACTGACTGTTCTCAATTAAGCAGCTCTGATAATATATACATATACAATAGGAAGGATTTTTGTTTGTATATATTAGAGTAAGAAAAAAACATGAGACAAAATGATGTTGCTGTATTCATGGTTTGCTATTCATTGGAACAGAATTCATGATAAATAACCTACTTCCGTCTCTAAAAAAGGAACTTGTTCAGCACCTGATTTTTTCAGTCAATATGAAATAGCGGTGATGTAAAGTGGGTCGTAGCTCACTTAATTTACAGCTGCAGCTACTTGGGTGGGTGCAGATCACTCCTTTTGGGTATGCTGTGGTCTGGGTGATATGAATGAAGTCTGGATCAGAAGCTATTCAGAGTGTTAGTGGAGCTTATCTTGCTTCTCAAGATATCTTATTACTTTGGATGCAGTTTCATGCAGATGGAGATCTGAATTTGGGTAGGAAGAGCACATGGGTCTGCCTTACCTAGTTCATGACCATCAGCCTGCACTGGCAGCTTTGTTATCAGGCCCTTCAGTTGTAAGCAAACTATTGAGAGATATTCTTTGATGAAGAGCCAAATGTAATTATGCACAGTCTTACAATATGGGCTTGCTTTTTTCTGAAGTACTGACTACTCACAGCTCCAATTGCTTCCAGCTCAAATGATGAGACTCTTAGCACCTCTGAAATTAAACATTGAACAAATTTTTTCTTCCTGACATTCTCTTGCTGAAGTCCCATTTAAACTGAGATTCCATTATTGTATTTGCATAGGGAAATATCTTAAACTGGTTTCTGAAATAGACTTTATGTGATGACATTGAGTGAAAATGCTTTGGAATAGAATTCACTGCCTGGATAAGGATATTCTGTCTTTTTATGGAATTCCAAACTCAGTGTACAAAACATTATGTTAAAACGATTATTTCAGATTTAGTTTTGCATTTTCAATGATACATTTTCCAAAATAAGCAGGAAAAAAATGCCATTTCTTTGACAAGCTATTCCAGACAATTGGAATGATAGGTTTCCGTGGCACCCAGTTGCTTCACACAGAATTAAGTGTAAATTCACAGATTCATAAAAAGCTCCAGTTATTTATAAAAGTCCCAGTTAACTGTATAATACAGCACAGCAAAAGCAAAACCTAAGGTGCATTTATGTAAAGAAAGACTTTATCATAGTAAATCTAAGCAGTATTCTAAAGAGCAGGCTTACAGCCTCCTTTATAGACTAAACCAACAGTTTGCTCAAGAAATTCATGTCTTGTTTCAAAATATTAATCATAGGCACTTGTCAGGCTTATATAAACACAAGTATACTTCCAAGAAAGAGATGTAGATGAGGAAAACTTAGAGTTTCAACAGTGTTTGAAAACATAAACTGCTGAAAAGAACTTTTGTTTCCTTCTGCACCATTTTGTAGCCTCACTCAATATCCTGTCTACTTTATATCCTCACTGTGAACAATATATGATAAGATGAAAGTCAGTTTACGTAAAAGCAGACCATATTCTTCAAGAGAACTTATAAAGTACATCTCCTGTATATTCCTTTAATCCTTTGTGTAGCAGTAAACTGCAGTTTTACCCTGAGTTTTGAAACCTTTCCTTAGTTCCACAAAGCAGATAAGCTTGTTGTGAAATAGCTTTTTTTTTTTTTTTCCTTCTTTCCTCTGGGAGGAAAAAGATACGGGAAAAAACAGTTTAAGAGCATGTGTTAGCCTGCTTACAAAATCACAAAGTAGTGAAAATGAATGCATTTTATAAAATCCTCATTATCCCTGGAAAACGCACTTCACATGCCCACACTTGTGTAACAGGATTAAATGTTTCTTTTATGGAAGTGTCTGTGGGCTGGAACCAAGTTGGACTTCATGCAATAAAAACAAAACGCCATGTCTGAAGCAACTGGCAGTCTAGGTGAGTGTATTGCGTGAGCTCTGTTTGTGCACCTTGTCATATGAATTAAGCTGTTTCAGTTACAAGAGAGTCCCGGAACCAGTCCTGGGGCAAGAGTAAATATTCGAGGTAGTAGACTGGAAATCAGGAAGCCTGTATTTTCCTCTCCACTTAGCCAGTGATCTAAGACTAAATATTTTTATAGTCTTTCGTACCATAGACAAGTCTCCCCTGAAACAGTCTGTGCTTTAAAGAACTTACCATGAACTCATAGAGCCTAGCATAATGGAGTTTTAATTTTATTTAGGATTTACAGGAGCTACAGTGAAGCAAATAATAACTTCTGATGCTAATGAACACAGGTAACCATTTATCAATAGAGAGAAGCAGTGGAATAATGCAACTTTCTAATTCAAGTCTGACAACACTTTCCTGTGTGAATAGGTACTGAGGGGATGGGATTCTGTTGTGTTAATGAGCAAAGGGTTTGCAGTGAGTTTAGGTATCCATGAGGAAATGACTATGTACAGCTTGTTAAGTTTTATACTTTATTGCATAGATTGGTGAAGGTTTCTTACTTTTATGTCATGGAAAAAAATAGGCCAGACAGAAGTGATAGGAAAGGAGAGAAAGGGAATCAGAAACAAAGTTTATTGATGAGACTGGTACTCATTTGGAGACGAGGAGGCTGCCATAGCAGGTCCGTACCTGCTATTGCGTCAGCAATCTGGGTTTTCCTCACTAGCTTCAAATTCCAGCACAAGAAAGGGTGTTTAAAGCTACACTTTCCTTTGTTCTCTCCTCCTCCCAGGCCCTTTATGTGTTTATGTTGGTGGGTTAAGAATGGCTGTGCATGTTGCTGAGAAGAAATAGGTTTTTAATGTTCTATAGCAACTTTGTAGCTGCTGAAGTAGCTTTGACGGAGCAAAGAGTCAGAATTTTCCCTGCCCATATAATCTGAACAGTGAGAACCAGTATGGATGGGGCAGGAGGCTGGCATTCTTTTTTAACCTCACAAACCATATTTGGGCTGGTTTAATTTTTTTCATTTTATTTCTTATTTTAAAATTTAATAGTAAAGCAAGAACTGTAAGCCAGTTCTTTGACCCTGTACTGTTTCCTTTGAGCTACAAGCAGAGCTATCTTAAAGGATCTCCAGAGACCTTAAAATCAGTATAAATTGTTGTATGTGTCTCATCCTTATCTCATGCATACTCAAGGACAGTGGACTTTCCTGGGATGTTCCAGAGACAAGATCATATAAGATGGGACGTGACCAGAATTCAGGCAGAAGAAAAGGTTTGGCTAGAATAAGAAAATATAGTGTCCTTAAGTGTCCACTCTTAATATGTACCAGCTGCTAATCCAGTTGTCAAGATAGAGGGGAGGGGAGAAAATGCTAGAAAACTGAAGGAACTGCAGTTGTTCACCACATCGATTATTATGTTATAGTAAGGTGGTTCACATGTGTTAACAGTGAGCCAGAGAATCTGGGCTAGCGCACACAATGTTCTGATGGAACATAGCGTATGCACTTTCCTTTCCATCACAAACCAAACACTTTGTTGTCTTTGTGTGCTGTCTTTCGGTCATGAAACAAAATTGCTGCTCTGTTTTCTGAGGTTCGATGTTGTTACTCCAGAACTGTGCCTGTTGCTCAGCTGCTATGCACATGGTGCAATTAAGGAGGTAAACTGGATCAAATCAAGAATAAGTCCCTGCCTTGAAGAGATTAAAAAATGAGGAAGCAATAACATAATACTGAACAAAACAAACTGTGCACCTTTATAGAGCAGTTCAGATAGATTTTAGATTTTGTTTGAAAGGGAAATGTCTCTGGCAGTTTTATTTGGCATCCTCTTTTTGTGGATTTACCACAGAAGCTGACCTTAAAGCATTAGTTCTGAGGAACAGGGGCTGTGAGAGTCAGCGATCACACAGCTGTGGTCTGCCCTGAGCTGGCGTAGACCCCTTAAAAGGGAAAAGAAAATGCAGGATTGATGGCATCTACCATTTCTTGAAAAACAGCAAAGGAAAAGGAATATGATGCTGTTATTTGATGTTTGAAAATCTTATGACATGCTTTTTCCTACCATGTTAGCTTCTGTTCTTCCTGGGCTCTTAACCACTTCTAAACAGTTCCAAGCTGGAAGCTTCTGTTTCTCATCTGAATTTGCATCAACAGAGACTGCATGAACAGAGATTAATTCTAAGCCTGGTGGAATCCAATAAAAGAAAAACTCTTCGTGAAGGAGTTTAGAGATGGATCTAATAGTGGAGATGGGTGTCTACACAGCAGAAAATACGAAGCCTGCATTTGACATTCGTGTCCCCCTAGGAGGTAATCCAAAATCCTGAATAAAATAAGGAAGCTTCCTAATTGCTCATGGAGAGCAAGAACACTTCAGAGGAGTGCTTATGTTTAGGGCTAGCTAATAAGAAATGCTAATTAAATCCTTCCCTTTTCTACACTGTAGGTGCCTGAAGTAAAGCTGCAACAGAGATGACTGCACACTTGGGATTCAGAACCACAAATCCTCTAATGAGGTTTGACACCCACAGATGTTTTTGAAGCTATGTTTATGCTACTAATTAAAAAGGGACCCTGAGCCAATTCCTGGCCTTGAAGCCAAATGGCACAAACTGGCTTTTGTCTATGCAGCTGAGGGGCAGCTCTCTCTGGAACAGATTTATGTTGGAGACAGTTACCTGAAGTAGTCAAAAAGGTAGCCGGGGTGTGAACTAATGTTTAAATATTATGGGTGATGAGAAGCCCAGTGCTTAACTTAAGTTCCTGCCTCTCTCATTTAGCAGTAGAGATGTGCCCCAAAAGCAGTGAGCAGGACCTTCAGCCTTAAAATTGCCCAAGATAATGACCTTTTATATAGCAGTCTGTGGTTATAAAGCTTCCTGGAGAAGTGGTAGCTCTGGCTTTTAGCATCTCAGAGCTCTTGTGTCCCAAAGGAGTGTCATTGACACTATGTTCTCTTAACCTCTCCTACTAAACTAGGCAGAAGAGACTACCGGAAACTTTGGGCTGGAGATAGAACACAAGTCTTAGCATAACTTCAAAGGCTAGTGGTTAAGGGAAAGTAAACCCTGTGTTTTGTTTTGTTTCTCTGGGGACTATTTCTGAGTTTTACATTATACAGTTATTAGATGTAGGAATTGCCATGCAGTTTAAATGCCTACAGTTTCTTTTTTTATCAGCTCTAACTTTAAAAAATAAACTTGAAAAAAATCCCTTCACCAGCTATGCTACTATAAAGCAGTTATCACAAATGTAGATAAAAGATATTTATGAGATGTAGATGCAGGCTGTGTATATATCACTGAAAGGACCATGTTCTGTTATGAGGCTCTGAAAAGCATTTGTTGTAATAGTCTTTTTGACTGCCATTTCTGTGGAAAAGGCTGCAGATGTTAGATGTATTCAGCATAATAAGCCTTTATGCAGATATTAATAACTAACATCAGCAGACAGACCTTGTGGTTTCTGTCCAGTTTGTTCTAGGCATGGCTTACAGGACTGGTAATTATTCTTTCAAAATGTGACCAGAAGAGGGAAGATCATGGAAGGGAAAATTAGCTGTCTTAAACCCTAGTATTAATTGCCTCAGGGTTTTGTTGCTATGCTTAAAGCCATGTGCCAAATGGATATATTGCTTTGTATTGCTTTGCAGATGAAAACTGGAGTGTAATAGCCCAGGGCAAATATATTCATCTACAGATATTTTGCAAATATTTTTACTGAGTATTTCTTTAAAAAAGATGCGTTCAATTTTCAGAGGTATTCAATTTACATTGGTTTTGAAGTTTCAAAAAAAAAAAAAAAAACTTTGCATTTCTTTATCCTGGAATAAATCAGGGAGCATTTTACTGCCTGGCAAAATGATGATACACGGTCAGCTCTGGATCCAAGTCAGGCCTAATATAATTAAGCTGTTGCTGATCACTGGTATGTCACCTAGCATGGTCACAGCTCTCTTTTAAATAGAGCTGTGTTCAGCCAAAGTACCAGATAGATGTTTCAACAGTCAAAAGAATAATGGACCTGATGATGTTTTCTTTTTTGATCATGATGGTTCTGACATCACTGGCACCAGCCACTGTTAGGACATCAGGAAACTTTCTGTCAGTTCAGTTACCCCCTCTCCAAAAAGCAGAATTTTCACAAGTAGAATGAACTTTACAACTTAGAACAGTATATTGTGCAGTAGGGTTCCTCAGTTTTTAGGAAACTGCTACTAGAATTCAGTAGAAACAATTACATAAATTGTGCACAATCCTAGAGCCTCTAGTGTCTGAGACATCTTTCATAGCAGCTCAGTCTCTTTCCTCCTGGGCAGGACTTTGCATACAGACTACTACCACTGGAGTGACAATTACAGAAGTCATTGTGGAAGGACACCTTGAACAATAAATGGAGTCCTCTAATTCACCTGATAGCAGTCTCCACTCTAATTTTGTTGGGAGGAGTGGGGCGGGGTGGGTTGGAATTGGTTCAGTGGCTCCGTGCTTATTAAAGTCTTTCCTATATTCTACAAATTTACCCACTTACCTCATTATTGACTCATTAACCTGTGTTAGCTGGGTGTCTGGGAAGTCATCTAGTTATGATCTGAAGTGCTCAGGAGAGAGAGATTAAATACTTCCCTGCTGAAGTTTTCCTTGGCTAATAATCTTCCCCACTGGTGCCTTGCTTTTCATTTCAATAATGTAAAAGTTGTTGTCCACCAGCTTCATCATACAGGAAAAATAGTTCATGGAGTCAGGTTAGTAATAAAGAAAATTTACAATTCTCCAAGAAAACTAGGAGGCAAAAGTTTGGAAATAAACTGCAAATACTAGTCCCCAGAAGGATGAATAGAATGGAGATCCAATTCGATACATTTGACTAGATTTTTTCAGTGGCAAGAACTGATGAAATAGGAACATAGTGAATTGCTTTGAGTTTGTCATATGGCATGTTCTAAGCATCATCAAACATTCTTTGCAGTATTAAACTTTCAGAGTTCAAACCATTTTATCAGATGCACACAAAGTGGATTTGCCAGTAAAACAGGAAACTGCCCTAAGGATATGTTTTTGAACATTTATTCAAGATGTATTTTGAATGCTGTTTCAGCTTTCATTCTTAGATATTGGCAGAAACATTATTGCTTTTGCTGCAGATGAGCAAGTCTCTTTAATCACTTCAGATGCCAGGGAAATGAAGGCTGTGAAAATACAGTTGCAAAAATAGTTTAGAGAGCATGTACTCTATGAAATGAATGTTGAATAGATATTGTTTCACTACACACAAGGGACATGAAGTTCTGGTTTAAAGCATCAGAAACAGTCCTACCTATCTGACTCTGCATAATAATAATTGTAATGCAATGTAACCGAGAAAGCTCTTGAACACCACTATTCAGCATGAAAATATGTGCCTAACATTAAGCACAATGTATATTTAATTAAGAAGCACTTAATTGCATCCCTGGACAGTCTGTCCTGAATCTGAGCCAAACTACAAGCTCTTGTTAATTTCCATTTCTCAAATGTTTTAAAAATGCTACTTTTTAAAAACTGAGGGCCATATCTTTTACTGAGATAAATGCACTTAGTTCAGCAGACTTCAATGAAGCTGCTGATCTGAGTATCTGGTTCTGAGTTTCTTAGTAGTCATAAAATTAAATTTCATTTTCTATGGTGGGAGTCTGTATTAAGATTCCTTGTTTTTTTATGTTTTTCCATCCCAAAGAACCAAAAACCCATGCTGTGAGACAGCCTCAGTGTGCTCTATTAACAGTGATTAGTTAAGCTTTCTAGCAGCCGTCTGAGAGAGAACAGTGGCTGTTCTTGCCATTTTACAAAAGAGGTCAGAGGTATGAATGGTTATGTCCAAGTCTCATGCAAGTCTCATGACTTTCAGGCCTGTGCTAAATACTCTGCTTCTGGAAAAGCTGCATTCGCATCAGAGGCTGCCATTAAACAATCACATAGTGTCTACCTGTGAGCCTCTTCATAAATCAAAACCAAATTCTCAAGAAAAGTTCAACTGTCTCTGACATGTATACTATACCAGTGAGTGTGTGGTGCTGAAAATAATTGTATCAGCATTTTTTTTGCAGTCTCAAATTTTCTTTTGCAATTATTAGCTTGCTTAATTGCCTGCTGGCTTAATTTTGAGCTATGAAAATAAACTTTGAAGTGGAAATGCTACACAACTGTGTAAATTCTTTACTATAATGGAAAAAACTTTATGAACAACTCTTGAGCCTTCTGTGTGTGCGAATGTACACAGCTCTAAATCTTCATTCCATTTCTTTGTGGCAAGGTTGCAAATATGTACAAGCTATATTCTTACAATCATGCAAAGTTGAGGGTTGTAGCCACTCTGTATTTTTTTCTCACACTAGGACCACTTTGTGCAGTATGTGTTGCTAATTACATGATGGGGAGGAAATGCACCACGGTATGCATGTACAGCTCCAAACAGCTAGGTCTGTTTTGTTCCTAGTTACTGAACATAAAAAAACCCTAAGCTAGGCATTTGCATATCTCTCTCTCTAAGAATATCTCTCCCCCTACCTTACGGAAATAAGAACATATGAAAAGTTCTGAATCCATTTTAAAATGTAGAACTAGAAACAAAACTCTTTTTTACTTGAACCCCAAGAGGTTTTGAACTTGTCTTTTTATGCTATAGCAAAGTGTATAAACTAGCTTTCAAAATCATTGTAGAAAAAATACAACAAAACAAGATTGGTATACTCTGAATGTATGCACAGGTCGCCTACGATCTTATTCGTACTATGGAACCTGTTCCTTTCGAAAGGTCTTTTGGACCAAAAGGAGACTACTGTTTTTTGGAGAGAGAAAAAAAAACAACATTCTGTTGGCATAAATAAGTTTTGTTAAGTACCAGAACTTGAAAATTCAGTACGTCACCATCCCTGATTTTAAGTGCATTTTGAAAGAAAGAACAAGACTTTGCAAGTTATCTTTTCACAGCTCAAGGGGAAAGCTCCCTCCCTTCCTTTCACACCAGCTATTCTTGACTGCTAAATTGTCTTCCTGCTTCCTCCCTCTTAGATTTCATGTTTAAAGCTGCAGAAAGTTAAGATAAACAGTTGTCACACCAACATATGACTCAGTAATATTACAAAGATTCCTTTTTTTTTTTTTTTTTTTTTTTTTACTAGTGATATGACTAGCGCTGCAGAGGATAATTATGTTTTAAAAAATATAAACAGCTGTCTATGGATGCTTTAATTAGAATTGATTTGCTCACAAGAGATCTTTGCAGTCTTGTTCTTTAAGTAGATGGCTGTCAGACAAGCTATACGTGACTTTCAGATTTCATTATCTTCATTATACTTTACATTTATGTAGCGTCTTTCAACTGATCTCAAAGCTGATATGTATATACTACCATGGAAGAGTGAGCAATCTGCTGTTGGCAGAGTATAAAAGAACAAAGACTAGTTTTATGAAATGTGTCCCAGGATCTCTAATGTTCACTCAGAATAAACAGGAACTTTTAAAACTTTGTGCATTACGCGCTCCGCAATACAGGAGTAAACTGCACTACATTTTGTTTGTCCTAAGAATGGGAGGGAGAGTAAACACTCACAAATTTGAAAGTTTTGATTTGGAGAAAAAAGGAATTTTTACTACCTGATACTTAAAATATGTATCTCCTTCCCCTTTGGATAAGTAATCTCTTAGGGCAGGGAAAATAAAAACTATAGGGTTTTTAGGATTGTGTTATTCTGTCAACCCCAATGGGAATGCAGATGGTGCAATTCACCTCAGTGCATGTCTGTAAATAAAATAAATCACATTTCCTTTAGGAAAGGGAGTAGCTTGTCAAACATCTGAGCAGAATGAAGTAGATTGTTTCCAAAATAGTAATAAAGTCCTGAGCAGTAATAGCTAAAGTATATGCATCTTTTAGTGCACCTAAAAAACACTTCCCAATGCTGAATGCTGTCAAGGAACACCCAAAAGTAGAAGCCTTGCTGTGTGTGATTGCTTATTTTCAATTTAAAGAGAGCTCCTATCACAGCTACAGGAAAAGTGACTTGTTTTGTTTTAGTTTTTTAATTCTTGAAAAAGCTTGTCCTGCTTTTAACTCATTTTTTTTCTTTACTGTGTTAAAGGAAACTACTTTTTAAATTTAAAGTCTTTCTTTCCCATCCACTAGCTATTACATTTTATTTTTTCAGTGACTCTAGGTTTGTTTGGATACAAGAACAACACTGCTAGTGCATTCAGTGCACTTTCTTCCTTTTCCTGAAGAAAGAGATTTCCTTGGAAAGGGAGGGAAAAGGGCCTTATTCATTTCTCCCTGATCTCATTTTTCTTTCCTCTCGTACTGTGCAGCTATATGAAACTAGAGGCAGCTGAGCAAAACTGCAGCTTCTCACTAGCTCTTCCAAAGGTGGAGAAAAGCTACAGCATGGTACATCAAGGAGGAGTACAGGTGCTTATGCCATGTCTCTGCTTTCCTCTTTCCCCCACTCTAGCTCCATTGCAACCCAATACAGTGGGGCTGCTTCCACAGGCACTCCTACTAGGTAATCCCTTTCCACAGCCTCATGCCCAAACTTCAAAGCAGTTTAACGCAGAACCTATTTCAAACATTTCATATCTTTGGTTTCATGCTGCTTCTACATTTATATCCCTTCTCAACAAGCATTTCTCTGTACTGATACTGAATTTGTAACCTTTTCAGGTTTAGAAAGCCTGAATTCGGGTGAGATCCTGAATTCAGGTATGAGTGGATGCATTACCTGTTGGTTGAGGAAAACAACCCATTCATTCAGAAAAAGTTCCGTAAATTAAATGGTCAATTGTTATTCATATTGGCAGAATAAATATTCTGTTGGGTCTTGGTTGCCCTTGGAAGACTGTAAAACAATGATAGGTTGTTTTGGAAATGCTTTTTGCCCTCTGTGCCTTGGGTCTAATCTAAAACCCACAAATCAAAGGAGATGCTCTGAGTTCAGGGAGCTACAAATTACCCAGGGTGATTGCCAGTTTGTTTAAATTTGCCACAGTAATGCGTTCCTGTTTCACTGTTGGACCGTGGCACCAGAAAGCTCTGTCAGCTGGAGCAAAATGCAGCCTTTTGGTTTGATGAATAGCAATCCCAAAAGTGACATAAAGCTTGACAGAAGCACAGCGCTTACGGTGTTGCTTGCCTTCAATTCTTTCAAGTTTGATCCCAGGTGAAGACACTGGTTTACAAGAATGCCCTGTGAATCTGAGATGTCTTGTGGATGGCATGCTGCCTACTCTAGACAAACACTGTTCAAAATGTTTGAACTGCAGTGCAGTACCTAATGTGGACACAGGATTTGGGCTAGGAGGATTGTCACTAATGAGACTGGGTCCTGCCCTTGTCCTAGAAAAAGGAAAAAATCAGAGGACCTGCAGGTCTGCAGCACCATAATTGACAGTTTTTGGTTTAGCATGGACAATGTCTTCTGTAGTATATGTATGCTGACTGCACTGTTGGATGTGGGTAGCCAACAGTTTCAGAGACAGACACAGGAAGATAGGAAACCCATTGGTGGAGATAACTGACTGCTTATTGTCATTGTGTCCATGACTGCTGAGTTTTCTTTAGTAATATTTGTTTTTATTAGTTTTAAGTATTTTACATCAAACAGTGTCTAAATTATACAAATCAAGCTGAAAAGCCAACCAAAGCAGTTGGCCAAATTTGGCTTTAAAACATAACATTGAAATGCAGAATGGAAAACCCTTACAACTATGAGAAGGTAGGTTTTTTGTGCATGATTTTTAATACAGAATGAGCAAATTGCAACAGCACTGACAAAACTGGACACTTAGTTTAATACAGGTCAGGTTTTTATTTGTACTTCTCCCATTTAGTCCTTGAGAACAGGTATGAATCACTGCCTGAACAGTTTGACCTAAATCTGTCAAGACAGTCAGCTTGGTGGTGGAAATGCAAAGTAGTTTCAGCAGTCAACAGCAGTAACATCTGAAAAGCACTATGACAGAGTACTGTCTGGTCAGTATGAGAAGGTGTTTCTGGTGGCATATCTTGCTATATTAAAATAAAATGTGTTTGTGGGATATAGTTCAAATGCAAAAGGGACTTTTCCCTTTTGTTTGATTTGTGATGTTTGCTTACAGTGTATGTTTGCCGTTATGTTGCTGTCATGCATTTGCAGTTCAATCCTAACTAAAGTCTAAAACATAACAAACCAGTAATAAGACATGAAAGATGGTTTGGGTATTGTATTTGATAACTTAATCAAGGAGAGAGAAGAACTGACAAGGGGAGCAGCTGATCGGGAACAACCATGCCATACACACAGCTTACTCCTGCCAGGGTCCATTGCCTTCCCCAGTCTGTCAGTGACTGGTTGTTACAGGTGTGTCTATGCTTCTCTATCATCTGTTTTGTTTTGTTTTTTACTGTTTCTGCAAATTAAACATTTGTTCTTCTCCTTAGAGGAGGTATCTAGGTACCTCCTGTAAGTTAGTCATACAGGGTTGCTCTATATGCAATGAAGAAAGATAAGCATCCCTTCAGAGCAATTTGTCTCTCTGAGAAAGAATTTCTCTCTCTGAGACATTTATTCAGATTAGCTTCCCTATGGAGGTGTGTCTCTCTCTCTCTCCATTAAAGCAGAGAAGGGCCTAGAAAACTGGATTAGACTTTGAGGATAGGGGATTCCTACACCCAATCTAACAATATATGTCATTTCCCAGGGCCTTCTGGGACCATTTCAAGGGCTATCCGTTCTTTCAAGGTTCCTGCCAGTGGAACATTAGATTTTATGTTAATTGTATTAAAAGACTGTTTTGTTGTGAAAAATAAGTGATTCCGTGTTAGCTGAAGTGTACCCATACGCTACTTTGGAAGGGCTTAAATGACTTTGAAAGACACACACACTTTGTCTTCTTTGTACTTGTACTCATATGTAACATTTATACAGCTTGTATAGTAAACATTTTATGTCTCAAGCACCGCAATTGCTATGTCACTGTAGACAACTCCAAATAAAGATAGTGGCCTGTAGGTAATCAACTAAGCATTGGAATTTGTGTAGAAATGAGGCCCTGATGGCAACAGGGGGCACACATGTCATCCTAGTTAAGTAGCAGTAAGACATTGTCCTCAGTTTTTTAGTTTTATTATGTTGCCAGTTTTCACACTCTGCCAAGTTATGACTCCTATCCACAACTGTCAATTTCTCATCATTTATTGCTACTGTTCTTCACTACAAGAGTACATTTCTCCTTGGTTTAGGCTAGCAAATTGTTTACATCTGATTCTTAGAGTTGCGTGTACCACTTGTTTCCCCAAAAGTTAAAGTCACTCAAACTTCCTACATTCCTAAAAAAACATACCTGGCACCTATATTATGTACATGTTAACTGGCTTTGCACAGTAACAGCTATGTACAGGAAGCAAACTATGTTAACAGAGAAGGAAACCAGACTTTCTGTCTTTTTGCTGTATTACAAAAAAAGTTATCTAGGAATTGAGTTTTCAGTTTTACCAGAATTTAGTGGACAAAAAATATATGAATTGTCTACCTTATAATATTGTAAGAGGGGAGAACCAGAAAACAAAATGGTCCAAAAAAGTCTAAAAGTTAGTATTTTTCCTAGAAAAAGAGGTATTTATTTATTTATTTATTTATTTATTTATTTATTTTATATAGGACATTTTTAAAAGGATTTTAAAATCTTGTCCTCAAATTCAAGGCCTGACATTAAATCACATTAGCTACCTCAGTGTGACTCCAGTACAATTGCTTTGTTTGTACTATAATATGTGCTAAATAAATAGGGGTAAATCCACAAGGCATTCCTGGCTTTGACTCATAACTTGACTGTTTTACTGTATATTAAAAGTAAACATTTTTTTCTGGATTTGTCCCAATGAACTTCAGGCATCTAGCTAAGGCATTTAAAGTATGAATGTAGTCTCCATATGTAGTCACCACAGGGTTTGTACACATCAGGAAGGTATTTCAGATGTTCTGAGATGTTCATTTCACTCCATTGACTAGAGATGAACATCAGGTATTTATGTTCCTACCTTGATTTCCTCACCTAGGTATTAACAATTAGAGGTGGTGAATCTTGGCCTTATTATTGTATATTCAGATTTTATGTTAAATGAAATTTTCTAACAGAGTGACAGATCTGATATAGACAGAGCATGACTGGATAAGAAAATGGAAAGTGTAACAGCTGTCATATGCTATAAAAACTTATTTTTTCCTGGAGAGTTCAAAGCAATAAGTGGTAGATGGGATTTGGGAAAGGGAGAGCTTTCAGAAATACATTATGCGTAATGTTACTAGAAGTGAAAGTGCCATAGATTAAAAGACTGACCAAAAAAAATCATTTTTAGAAAGTGGAAGAAGAAAAGAAGAAAAACTCTTCATCACAAAGTAGCTCCAGGGCAGGAGGATTGCACTTGAGATTTGGCTTGAGTAAGTAATGAAAAACAATAGATTTTCCTCCATTATAGGAGAGAAGGAGGGTTGAGTAATTTTTTGAGAATTTTTAACTCTCCTTAAGAAGACTGGCCATAGAAAATGAAAACTCTTGTACCTATGTTAAAGCAAATTGAAAAACTTAATCTAATGAAGGTGTCAAGATATAAGAGACCCACACAGACCTTCCTGGAGATTAACAAAGAAGTTAATTATCAGATGAAAGACTTTGTACTATGATTTTTGTTTCAAAAAAATCACATTTTTCCATCTCTCTTACCTCAGTTTTCTAGATGCTTTTCCATGAAGGTGAGGAAAATTTTGGCTGCTTTCAGTGTATGCCAAAATTAGTTTCCCCATCCGTGTTACCACTGCTTTTCAATATAACACATAGCAAAAGTCATCTTCTTAAGGATGAATTCCTTACGTGGCTATGTGATTTCCTTGCTACATTTCTATTTTGAAATGTCCTGTGACTCATGTTGTTTCTTGTTTTTGCTGTTTTGTGGTTTTTGAGTTTTTATTTTCAGTATGTTTTAACATTTATTCTGAAATATATACTCCTTGTGATTAGAATTTGGGTTTGGAAATTACTCTCTGTTCTGGCTCCAGACTGAGTTCCTTGGGGTCAGATTATGCTTGGAGACTACCTGCAGCAGTGATCCTATAAGGAAACATGAAGGGCAAACAACAATACAGAGGCTTTTGTATGAGTAGATAGTCCATGGCTATTGACACATGGAAACATTGGAATGTAATTGGAAAGTTTAAGTCCTGTATTAAGAACAGCTCTCTCCAGGACTAGAATCATAAATAGGAAAAGACATTGTACTGTTCTTGTTTTGTTTTCAAGGTGATACACTTAGCGCATGTTCAAGACAAGATACCTGTGTCTGAATCTTCACAAAGACTGGGGTTGAATTTACTTATCTAGCTCCGCTTTAGGATTTTTTGAATGGGAAATGTTCATCCTCCAGCTACTGTTCAGTCACCACCACCCCTTACACAAAACATCTACAGCAGGATTCTTCTACTAAATTTTGATGTCTGAGCTGATCAGCTGTGTTTCCCCTATACTTAGTGAAGAGAAACAGGCTCTTCTGCAGTATGGTTCTTCTCATCTTAAGGTTGACATGTAGGAATCCATTCAGTTGTTTAAACATAATTGCCTATTGTGATAGGGTATCTTGAGCCATCCATGTGAAGCTGACAGATAAGAAGATTTGGGACTTGTGGGAAACCTGTGTTCTTCCCTAGTGAAAGAAAGGAGACCAAGTGTGATACCGTAAGGTGTCTAAGTGGCATTGAGGCCTGAATTTAAGCAGCTGGACTCAGCTGTAAATGCTAAAGTTTTCACCACTTGAGTTGTTTAGGAGTGGAATTCAATACCAGATTGTAGTTGCCTACAAATGAACTAGTGTCTAAGCTCCCATTATAATCAAAGCAGATTTAATCAATACAGTCAATGGTGTCTGGAGAGCTAGAACATAATTCGACAGAACTTTTTCAGAAAACAAGATTGCTGATTAAGATAGTTCTTGATCTGACTTGTGAAAGTCAAATTCATCTACTGGCAGGCATATGGAGGAGTATTTTACAATAATTAGTCTCATTTGAGAGTGGTGGAATTATTTATTAAGAAAATGCTTCTAATCTGTGTACAGATCAAGACCTGGGCTTTGCATTAAAGTAGATGATCTAATGCAAATTAAATGATCATGAATGTGTTACTTCTAAATAACGGAGACACTGACTTTTTAGCTCATAGAGCCTTTTGTTGTCCTCACATTATTTCCATTTGTTTGAGTTTTAAGTAGTAGGATTTGATCAGAAAATGTTTATATATTTTAGGATGTTATATTAAGCTATTCAGTGCCTCAAGCAGCTCTGCAGGACAGAGGTACTCCGTACATCAGTTTATTTTTACTGCTAGTCAGATGGTATTCTGTGACATGATAGTACACCTTGTACTTGCCAAAATGTTGTGGAAAGGCAATGCCTGAAGGGGTAATAGAAATGTTATTTAAGAAAAATCCCCAGACTGTGTTTGTAAAAGACTTTTGCATGAGGAAAAATATTTTTCTGTCACAAAGGGCAATTAGTAACATGTGTAACAAGTATGACCAACACAGTAGACTTTTTTTTTTTTTTAATGGCCATGTTCCCATGTCCATAAGAAAATACCACAAGATATAAATTTATGGCTGACCAGTAGTGTAACATAATACCTCTAGCAGCTGTTGGTGTAGAAATGTGGTTTGTCACAGGCCAAAAGTCTTTTGGATACTCTGGAGTGCCTAGAGCATTTTTGAAATTTGTATTAAAGTGAAAGAATAGAACTATAGTCTAGGCTTTGAAGTGACAACTCAGGCACTTCCTAGCTTTGACAGAAGAGTTACTCTCCAAGAGAGATTATCTGAATAAACAAACCATTCATCAAAATACGACCTGGAAAGATAAATGCAATGGAGTCATTCCAAGCCAGCTGAAGGCAAGATTACTGACAGTGCTGAGATCCCTAATCGTGAGACCCTTCCAAAGACCTGTCAGTGTCATCACCATTAGTATGTACACTCAAACAGTTGTGTTGGTGTCAGCTTCATCAGAACTACTTGCAAGGGACTCCTTGTGGCTTTACTCTGTGTCCTGTGAATGGTGCACCACATTGTATCCGAGGAAGTAAACTATGGTACAAGGCCAGAGTCTGACAGCCTTGCTTAAAAACTAGGCACTAGGACTTTTAGACAGTCAATAGCTTGGAACAATCAAAGCTTTTGGAAGAGTAATTCACAACACCAAAAAAAGCTACCTCCTCTTTTCCATCCTGGTTTAGGTGGCTACATCTGCTTTCACTAGGCAGTTTATGAGTCAGGTGGTCAGCAGTGTAACAGCTCTTTGCAATTGTCATTGATGCCTGAAAGCTGTATGAGCGCAGAATCACACTGTTCATATTTCATGAACAGACTCTGGTCTCTATTGCATCCAATACAGTCCAGACTTCCTTGCTGGACTTGCTCTGGTTTCTGGTTAGCACATCAGGTGCAGCACTTAGTAGTGCTCTCTCTGCCTTCTTTGCTTTTTTCTCCTGCAGCACAAAATGAAACCATTAAACTCAAACCCTCTCTGGCAGGTGGTGAAACATAGTACCAAGCAAGTGGCCTACAAACTGTTCCTGCACCTCCTCCAAAAGGGCAAAGGCACTCAGTTGTATGTTGGTGCCATCTCACTTCTGTTGAGAGATCAGGGTAGGGTTCAGTAATTGCTGATGAGCAGAGGAGCGCTGAGGAGGGAGCACAGACACTACACCCAAGATGATCTATATCACTTAATTTTTAGCTCATTCCCTGGCTTCGTTTTGTACTTCTCCAACTAGACATCTCCAGCGCAAGTCTCTGGGTCATTAGTTCTAAGCCACTTTGAGTTAAGCAAACCGGTGCCACCTGGTCTTCAGTGGTGGTGGCATGTGTTTGATATATCCTCAGGGTCTATGGTAATGGAGAGAGATCCTTTTTGATCCGTAATACAGATCACAAACTGAACCACTTAAAGGTAAGATTTCATGCACCACAGCTGCTTTTCCCAGATAAGATCTAATAAGTGTAATCTTTTTGCCAGGCCCTTATTGGCAGCAACAAATGTTTCCAGAGATCTTCACTAAAATACTGACGTAAGTATTCACCCAGAAACCTGGGAAAATAAGCCTAGTTTGTCTGGACAAATACTTCTGCAGCTGTATGTGATGAATCAAACAAACAGATTAATTAAACAGTACTTTACTGAAAGCAGGGAAGGAGGAAGAGAGGGATGGGAAGCAAAGTAACAGGAACAATATACAGCTCCTTCCCCAAAGCACACGGCTGCTAGTTTGAGTCTTCCTCTTCTAGCAAGAGATTCTTCAAAGTTATGTCTACTTGCCTCTTACTTTTGCTTTGCTCTCCTTTGCTCAGCCTCTTGGCCAACAGACTTAAGTAACGATTGACTTAAGTAACAACCCTTAAACAACATTTATGAAGCTTACTTCCAAATATCTATAACCAACTTACTAAGTAAACTGCTTATCATGTGCTAACTGAGCTTAGTAACCATTTTCAACTAGTCTCTGAGGTACCTTTCACTGGTACACGGACTTGCAGATCTCTCCTGAAATATGAATACGGCTGTTAAGAAATTGTAAGTGGTGTTTATTTTAGCATTGTTAAATGCTGATTATAGCTAAATCCCAGGTCTTAGCTGTCTTATTGGTTGTTAAAACGGCCTGATTGTGACTGTCTCAGAAAAAAAATGGCAAGCTCAGTCATTCTTATCTCCTGAAATTTGGAGATGTCAGTGTTTGACTGTTGCCAATTTCATAAGAATGTGGGAAAATCTTATCTGAGTCCATTTGAGTTTACAGGGCTGGATCTAGCTACAATATGGACAGGAAAATGTGGGACATTTGGAAAAGTGTGGTCAATTGCCGTATGATCAGCATGCATGAGATACGTCTTATAGGACTTTGAGCTTCTTCCATCTCCCTTGTTTTCTGTCACTGATTTCTGTCACGTATGTCTGCTATTTTAAGTTCAGGAATTGTTGGGAACTCCATGACTATCAGATCAGGTTGAATATAGCTGTATTTATACTTCCAGAAATCTCTGACATCAGCTTCTATCAACATTAAAGGCATTATAATTCTCCTATAATAAACCAAATGTCTACAGGTGACAACCTATATTTCATTGTTACATCCTGTAATTTAACTGTGGTAAATTTTTCAAAGCCAATATTGATTATGGGTAAGGGGCACTAGCAGTAACTTGTGTATATCCAAACCTCACAAAATATTGCTGCTTAATAAACTGTGACCCAGTTTCAAAATTATTAATAAGAGTAGTTATTTAGCTGTAATAATTCTAATAAAGCCATTTAAGGAAAGAGCAAGTAAGAGTCCAGAAAAGAGTACACTTTTTTTCTTGGCCAATCTAAACAAATCTGAGCCTGTTTTGCTCTAGGGGAACAATTTTTTCTATGCCACCAATAGGGGCTCTTTTGCTTGATTTGGCTTGTGCCTTTGGCATACACTACAATCCTTGACAGTTTCCTCAATATCTCTGTTCAGTTGAGCCAATACAAAGCATCTCTGGTTCTCCTCTTAGGTTTTTAAATCCTTAAATGACCTTTGTAGTCTTTTATATATATATATAAAAGTTACTGCAAGAATGTAAGAATGACATTTTTTCTGTTCTAAACCAAAATTCAGACCTCTAGGTCTGAAAGTCCCTCTTGAACTGGTCAGAAGGGCCACCCTCGCTAATTGCTGTTGTTTTTTTTTTTTTTTTTTTTTGCAAATCTTACCCTTAGTTAGTACTCATCCTTTTTATTCATACTCTGTCAAGTCAACTGATGTTTTAAGACTCTTACAAAACTGAGAAGTGTGGGCTAAGAATCACTAGGGCTATGTCTAGAGGACCAGAGCTAGAAGTGCATCCTAGATTGAGGTGTGGGTTCCACCTGTGTCAGGACAACAAAGGGACACATGATTCCCAGTTTGCATTGAAGTGAGTGCTAGGAAGAGGGGCTGAGCAGGAGTCACTGTGCTTAAACACACTGTAATGTGGACATTTGGGTGTCTTGAGGTACATTACTGCCCATCCAGATGGTAGTTTGGAAAGAGCTTAGATGTCTTCTTTCCTCAGCCATGTAAGATTTAAAACCTACAGAATAAGAGCAGGCCTGAGCCAGCCAAAGAATGAATGATTTAGAAGGCTTATTTCTGCTGTCTTTACTCTGTGTAGTCTGTGATCTATACTGATTTGTTATTTGCTCTGACAGATTTGCTCCCATCCTTTTTGTTTTTCCACCTAGCTAGTTCCTTTCAGAGCTCCATTGAAGATTTAAGCAACAAATAAAGCCAGTAATAATAATAATAATAATAATAACAGAACTAATGTTTGGTGCTATCACACTGCTAAATTTATATGTTTTTCTTTTCCTCTACCCTTTGTCTTCCATGTATATTTGTTTGCTAAGTTCTTTGGCCCTGAGACTTTCTCTGATTGTATGTTTGTACTGTCTGGGTCTAACACAGTGGATGTTATTCTGTGTTGCCCTGTACCTGCTGCATAACAAATATAACAATAATTATGGTGAATTCCATTTTTCTTAATGGTTCTTGTGGCACCTTGTAAGCTTCTACTAGGTCTGCATATATGCATAAATATATGCATACCAAGATCAAAATCTTAGGGAGAAAGAACACAGTGAGAGATGATTATGATCCTCAGTGGGGGAAGCAGCTCACGGGGATGTGCTGGATACTGGAAATGTGTTTATTTTATATGGGATCCTGTGTCTTCTGGATACATACAGTTGCTCTTAGGACTATCACTAACACATCTCCTATTTAAATACAGCTGCAAATATACTTTGGCCTTGAAAGACAGAGCGCACAACAGGAGTTCATGTGCAAGTCTATTGATGTCTGCATCCTTCTCTGAAAATTAGTCCAAGATGTAGAGACTATTGTTAAAAGATTGTAGTCTCATGCTACATGTATTATATGCCACATTGTGTCTTGTTATATAGTGAATAATTTACCACAATGAAGAGAGTACTGTTCATAGAAGGTATTCTGAAAGTTAGTTCATGCTGCCTATTTAATGTATTCTGCTTATCACATACATAATAAAGACAGAGAAAGAAAGTAAACTCAGCCTTTGAAGAACTTTCAAGATTTACATTGTACAATCACAGTTATTAGTAATGATTTTGTATGGATTCTATGTTGTTCTTTTAAGTTAGGTGATATTTTTTCTCCTACAGTTGAATGTGGTGGTATTCTGACATATTTTTGAAGTGGAATCACAGAATTGTAGAATAGTTTAAACTGGAAGGGACCTCCAGATGTCATTTGATACAACTCTCTGCTTGAAGCACAGTCAACTTAGATCGGGTTGCTCAGGATCTTGTCTATCTGAGTTTTAAAAGTCTTCAGGTCTTCACAGAACAGGGACATGCACTTAATCTTTGATTTGGACTTGCTGCGTAGTTTGTCCTTTACTGTTGCTGTTGCTGTTGTTAGGGGCAGTGATATGGCTTTGGCTGAGAAGAACGTTTCAGGGTTGTTCACACCCTATGTGCTGGAGCGAAGATATCTTGCACAGGATGGGTAGACCCTGGCAAACTGGACTTCTTTCTCATCTCAGATCCTGGTATCAGTCAAGGCTGTCTTGACTGGGACATTACTCTTTATCTCTCTTTGTCAGGGAGAGAGCCACAGGGAGACAGCTTGCTGTGGAGTGGTAGTTTTGGATGAGAGGCCTCTCTGATGGGACAGCGTTATCTTTCAGACTTTGGATGCCCAGAGTGCATCCAAAACTTTAAGAAAGGAATTACAATGTTTGAAATCCTTTGTGCTGTCATGCAGCAACAACATGCCATCTTCAGTGCTTTTCTCCCATGGACAAGAGGAGACCTGAGGGGCTGTCTGACCCTGAGCCAGTTTGGAGGAAGTTCCCTGCAGGTAACTTGGATGAAAGCTAAGCAAGGCTGTTCTGCTGACTGTCCATTTCCAGACATTGCTGTGTTCTTAACCTCTCCGAAGAAAATACTCTGAAGTATTTTCCCAGTGTGTATGTGAGACACTAAAGGCACAGACTCCCCCAAAGTTCCCAGTGCTTGGGACCTTTGACTATGTCAATCAGTAGAGGTATCATTGCTTGATCCTGCAGAGCCTTGCTGATCAGTGGGGAGATTCATGAACACCATGACCATATGCCTTCCCTCTTCTGCCTCCTGGGACCCTCACCACCATGGTTACCAGCATCTAGAGACTCACAGGAGCTACTGCAGGGGGATGTGGCACAGCTGGGTCCTAGTGTGGCTGGAAATGCTGATACAAAGACCTGTCTCTTGAGATCTGGCACCTCTCTATAGGACTTGGCTTGAGCACAGGTGTATGAATGTATTGGATGGATGCCTCTCTGTAGAGGTTGTAATGTATATTCTGGACATACTGAAATTTCTCCCGAATTCCAGCTTCTTTCTTTGGCATCAGATGGTGTTCTCTGAATTTGCACTGATGAAATTATGAATATTAATCTGCTCTTGAGAAGTGCCCCAGTTGGCACTTTTTAAAATGCTGTTTAGCACCATTCCCATTCAATGAACAATGGACACAAACAAGACAGCTGCCTCATGAGCTGAGACAGGAATGTAGCATGTTACCAAGGTCAAAGCATATCATTTTGGTGTAGAGCATGAGAATTAGGAAGGGCACACAAGGCCATGAAGCCTGCAGGCCGAAGAAGCCAGATCTGTCAGTATTTGTTTTCGTATTGTATATAGGAATGAAATATATAGAAATGAAATCCTGGCATGCACTGTTTTCTCATTCATGCTTGCAATTTTTTTGACAAGGGAACTATTTAGGCTCCCCCTTCCCCCTCCCCCAGCTTGAGCTTGAGTGATAAATAACATGTATGTAGCCAGGATGAGCAAAGGACTAAGACTTGAGTCCTGGGTGTGAAACGCTGCATATAGCAACATGACAGTGTAGATATGACAGTACAGAGAATTCTGCAGTGGCCAGGACTACGCTGTACTAGGTGCTCTTCAAACAAACACAGAAAACAGTCCCCCTAAAAGATCTAAGACGAGCTGACAGAGGCATAAAAAAGATGTGGACTTAAAAGGGAATAAATATTATCCAACATAACAGACGTGTAAGCCATTTCCCTCACTATGTAAGAAACTAAGGAGGATTTTGTGGTAACAGATTCACAGACCAAAACACAGAGTGCGTCTTGTGTAAGACAGCCGTACAGAGACATTTCTGAAAGACAATGACAAGTGAGCATTTCAAGCTGCTATCAATGCAGAAGCGCTGGGCAGTAAAGTAAAAATTCTGAGAGCTCGTCTGCAGGGGCATCATCTGTCCTGGCAGAGAAACAGCACTAGTTCAAGTGAAAAGGTAGTAGCACACATCAATAGTAAATACAAGACAGAGGAAATAAGGAAGGAGAGAGTTGTGAAGGGCCATGAAAACAAAAGTTTGTGTTTATGTCATTAGAAAGGAACACAAAGGGGCTTGGAGAGGACATGACCAGGAAGCTGCTAACTGCTTGTCATCCAAAAAACACTGATTCCTGATTTGAAGCAGTTAATTTCAGCCTTAAGTGAATATCAGCCCAGGATAGCCCACTTCCACCTTTATGGGAGTCATTAATATGTCAAATTACTGTCAAAACTCAACATCAAATACCAAAAGGCTTAACTTATCTACTTAAATCAACAAATTAATCATCCTACAAGAAGCTCCTTCAATTTGTTTTTCTTGGAATGACTCCCAATAATATTAATGACATGAGTTCTTTCAACTTGAATCTTCTGGAATGTCTCCCAATAACGTTAATGACACAAAGCTCTTTCAACTAGTCTCTTTGGGAATGTCTCCCTGTAATATTAACACCATTCCCTCAACTCATTCACCATTTCACCATCTTAGTAATTACACATTCATTTTCCTATATATTGAACTGCCTTTCTCTGTAATAAAGTAACATTTTAGGCAATTAAACAGCATTTTGGTCTGGATATATTCAATGTTAATATGCAGTATTTATAGCCAAACACAGAAAGAATTGAAATAGTGAAAAAAATACATTAAGCTGGGAACAGTGTAATTTGCAGATGCAGTATATGTTTTAATTAGCAACCATTTACAGGATAAATTCACATATGCAAAAAATAATTCAAAGACTTGTTTTACTATTTATCCAGATTTCTCAGGCTAATTGACATAATAAAATGGTCTGACTTTGTGTGGCTACATTGAGAAGAAAGTCATGAAAAGACTTTTTATCTTTTAACCCTTTTTAAAGTGCCTATCACTGAAATACCAATATTATTATGAATTATATTTATTCTTTGATGTACCTTTGCATGCAACAATAACATCTTAGCTCATCCAAGCAGAGAGTTGGATTTGAGGTTTACTATGGACAACAGTAACTTGCCCCATTACACACTGTCTGTCTGAACTTATCCACAGAAAGGATTTTATGTTTGTCTACTTGAATTCATTTAAGGACTTTAATGAAATATTGCCATCTGACTCAGACCAGATTTTTCCCAATCTTTTTTATTTTTTTGAGGATAGAAATGTTGGATGCTTGGAAATCTGAAACAAATGTGAAGGAAGCCACATGCATGGCAGATATGTATCCAGGTTGTGTGCCACATGTTTTTTGTAGCTTTGTCTGTTTCATCCTTCTTTCTCACACATTTGCTGACCTCTAGAAAAAAGAAGGTGAACAAAGAAATGCTTGTTGTGTATCCTGCTCTTAAATATTAACAATAGCCTCAGGTGGCTCCTAAATTGAAATAAAGAGAGAAACATCATTTCTGTCAAACTTCTGAAAGGTCACAGAGTTCTCATATTGCAGACAGAGGGGTTCCAGCTTTGTAACAAGAGCTTATTTGAATGTAAACCTTTCTATGGACACACGCTGTCACTGATGCTTGGTTTCCTTATCATGCCATAATGCGAGTTCTTTCTGCACAGCTTTTCCACATTCTTCTTTCATTCTTCACCTGAGCATGTTTCCTATAAGAGTAGAGAATCAAAGGATGAAGGCACCGTGACATTGTTCAGACCAGATTAGTGCTCTTGCCACTTCTGGCCTACTGGGAAGGCCCAGATGGATATCATGGATGAGATCCATAGCAGGGTCTTTTTCTTGCTAGTGTGAAGGGCATAAAGGTCTTGTAAAGATTCTCTCACTTTCTCCATTCCCTTACAGAACCTCAGCTGAAGGCAGCTTCTCCTGTCCCTCCTGGGCTGGTTTTTGGCCTAGCTCTGCTCTTACACGCATACACACACACTTTTCTTTCTGAAACCTTTTTCAGCCTGTTCCTTACTCTTTCGATCTGCTTTCATTACCCCTCAGTGAGCCCTGAGCTCCCTTGAATCAGGTGACTTCTTCATTTTACTCACTTTGATTGAACCTTCCCTTTATTCCTCAAATTGAATTTCAAGCAACATCTCTTCTGGGATGACATTATGCTTTCCATTCATAGATATGCTCCATCTCATGTTTCCAGGAGGTTAGCTGAAAGTCTTTGACAATGTTTACAAGGAAGGTTGATAAGGCCAAACTGCAGGTTCACATTCCCATGCTGAACATAAAAGTCATCTAGGATAGTGGTCTTTTGTCCAAAAGATCGCTATCATAAGTCTTTGCCCCTTCATAGCCAGACCTGAAGATGCTTCTGGTGAGATATCCACACCCTGAGGTTCTTTGAGAAAATGCTTTTCCCCATTACTTTGACTGCTAGCTTAAAACTTTGCAGTCCTAGGTGAATCCTGACTGAGCCCAGAAGTTTTTAAAAATTGAAATACTGGCACTGATACTAGGCTCTAGAGTCCATCTCTCCTGAATGCCTAAGAACTATAACCATAGCACTCTTCAACTGTTCTTTTGTTATATATCCATCCTAGAGAACACTACCACAGCATCTTATTTCACCTTCAGTGGCTTCCTTTGGACATGTTATATTCTAGATTTTGGCGGAGAAGACGTCTGGAACTTTGTATATATCTTCACCAAACTCCGTGTTCTTTTGGAAGTTTCTAGAGCAGCCATTTCACTTGGCAAAGCAATTCCCTGCTCACACAGACCTCAGACATACCTTGAGACATTAAGGTCACCCACAGTGGAATGAGCAAATGCTCAGAGATGGGACTTTCCTGGGACTGGAGCCCTTTGAGATATGCTGTACATATGTACCTTTTATAACTGCCTTTTCTTCTTCTTCCTTGAAGGCCCTCATACTTTGGGATCCTGTGGTTGAAGGGCAACTGAGGAGCAGAAAATGCTCACCCCTTTATACCTTCCATGTGGAACACAGGAGAAGGCACATATATGGAGCTGGCACTGATAAAGAGAAAAATTATTCGAGCTCAAGCATTTGATGGGCTTGTGTAGAAGAGAGGTAGATGAGAGGTATGAATAACACATCTTGGTGAACTCTACTTAGGGGTAAATTATTAATCTTTGTATTTACTGTTTCATACAGGAGGAAGAAGTGTGCACAAACAGAAAGGCAATACTTACCAAAAATAGGATAGCACTGAATGATGCACAACTAGGAAAAAGAGTCTGTTTGGCACTGATGAAACTTGCAACATTTCTGTAGTGAAGAACAGTTTTATCTCTATCTCCCAGTGTAAAAAGTGAAATATTGAAAAGTTAAATGACATGGTAATCTAAGAAGTTCATGGCTCATTCAGGAATAGATGCTATGGAACATCCCCCGTGTACATACCTAGCAAAAAGATCTGTCCTTAAAACAGATCTGTCCTTAAAACATGGAAACTCTTAAGCACCAAAGACGAGAGCCTTCTCTGCTGTTGACAGTATCACTACACTACCGTCAAGGTAGCACTTCATAGCAGCTGGGCATCAGACTCCTTTCCTGCATGTCCTCCATTTGAGGGAATAGAGCCTCGATGGTTTGGATGTCAGTTGGTTGCCTGGACTTGATTGTTTTTACAAGCTATATGTAATACAGTGGTATAAACTTCTGGATAAGACATTTTATTAGTAGAAAGGGTTGGATTGTTTACAAACATGGAAAAGACATGTAGGGCTTTTAGTCTTGAGGTCATTGCTTTGAGCTTGGTCCAGCCTGATAAGAAACCAAAAACATTAAGTCTGTATGTTCTCATGCAGCTCTTCCAAACAAGCATTTCCTCAAGTATTAGCTGTTGTTTTTCCTTCTTTTTCCTGGTTTCCCTTCTGAGATCAGGCTTGCACATACTGCCTGGTATGTTGATCTGCTTCTGCTTTTATGGGAAATGTAGCAGGATTTTTTATGAAATTTTTCCTTCATAGAGAGAATGTTTCTGCCTCCTACATGCATATTGTGTATGAATAATACCTTATTTAATGGGTACCCACTTGATTTCACTGAGACTTTAAATGCAGTTTCAGCTAGATATTGTTCGATACCAACAGCCTTTTGTCCAGGCTATATGTCTTGGATTCATTTCACCTAGTTTCCGGCATCTAGTCAAATCATATAGTTTAAGGGTGGATTTCTCTAAACTCTATAATCCTGGGAGAGAGAAAAGCACTAGCAGACCATGATTCAGAGCTTGGCTAGTCTGACTGAGGTTCTTGCATGTACCCACTTCTCTGCAATAACAATACATTTGTGCAATTTTGCTTAACACATTTTTGGGAAGGATTTCATATGGGATTAAGCTAAACTACAGAAAGGCAATCTGTATCAAACTAGCATGTTCATACAGGGATTTGGGGTTTACTCAGTTGGATTTAGATTGAATTTCGATGACAAGGTTCGAGAGAGAAATTAAGAATGTTTCCAATCCACAGCTGAGAGCCCTTGAAAATATCTAGTCATAATAGATACTTACCCTGAGCATCAAAAACACAGACTCCTACATATCCTCAGAAATGTCCCACTCTGGACAGCTGTGAACCTGAACCCCAGCAATTACCTCTGTTCAGGGTCAGTCTATTTACAGAGATCAGACTGGTTTACACACATGGAGAGCATTAGTTTCAATTCACACAAAGAAAAAAGTGGTGATGCTGCCTCTGCCTAAAGACTCCTTGGGCTGAAGAAGTCCTTCGGTTTGGATCTTCCATTCACGGCACATGTATTGTCACTGCCAGCTTCTTGGGCTTCAGAAAGCTTCCTCTCCCTTCTCCGTGCACCCTTATGTTAGACAAAAGTACACAGATGAACCAGTGCTGAGGGTTAACTACACATTGCTGAGGGTTTCAGACTGTCTAATATCCCTCTATGGTGAATGATGCTTCAGAGATAACTGTCTTCATCTCTTGTTAGTACATGCATGTCCCTGTTATTCTGGACAAGATGCTTTATGTTTGACATCTATTGTACTATGAATGTTTCTTTTGGTTCACAGTAGACCAGTGTTTTAAATATGTGCGTAAGGGTATTTCACAGTTACTGTCACAATAATTGTGTCATTAGCAAACTGTACATACCTTGTTTCTGAAAGAAATACCTTACACAGCCCCAGGCTTAGAAGAACTCTTTTCCTGGCTGGTGAATGACAATTGGACCTTCTTCTGCCAGAACTGATCTGCTGCCTTCCTGAGTGTCCTGCTTAACCTGGAACCTGTTTTTCCTAGCTGACACCTAAAAAATCAGTACTTGGGTTGACCAATCACACAAACTGATTTTGAATGCTAATCCAAGAAAAGTATTTGAGGAGTAAGTTGTCAGTAGTATCTAGATCTGCATTTCCATTTGGCTTCACTGTCAGGAGGTAGCATGGCAACAGCGCTGACCTCTCTTAGTCCAGCTTCTATCTTCACGCCACTCAGTTGCTCTGAAGCAGTTGAGTATATTTGAACTACAGTTTTCCTATGACCATGTGAAGGCATTAGCTTTATACTGAGTAAAAGTACCCATAGCATTTAGTTGGCTTCCTTTTGCCATTTTGGCAGCTGTGTGGAGGGGAGACAGAATGGGGAAGAGAATATGTCCCTTAGTGTTCAGACATTCAAGTGAATGGAGCGTGTGTTACTTGCAACTGTTTTCAACAATAGGGTACTGTTGATATTACTGGAGTGTGTGATATTTTCAAAGAGAATCAAAAATGACATTTGATTTTCAGTAGCAGCAATACATCATTTGACTTGCTTGTACTTTCCCACATAGTAAATATTGCTGATAGAAAGGAGAAATAATCAGCTTCTCATGGGATTTGCAACCATTAATAGTTAAGCATTCAAATAAGTATGCTTATGAGCTTTCCAGCATTAGTGTTGTACTGCTAGCACTGTATGCAGCTGTGGGAAAGCTGTAGTGGGCTTGAACTGGGAATGGGAGAATGGCATCAAAAACCCTATCTGTGTGGCAGCCTTAGCTTATCTTATAACCCGGTTAGAGCAATGCTTTAGACAAAGCTGTGCCTGTACCTGTCATGGTTTGGTCACAGTCATGGAGATATATTTGAGCTATATTTTAACCTTGATCACAATATTGAACGGTTATTACATTATACAGCATTACTTCCACATGAGTAAGCATTCAACTTTCTATCTGTACAGGTGGGATAGCAAGTTGTTCAGACTGACTGTTGTTTGTAGCTGAGGTGATTGCATATGTATGCTGTTTCAAATCCTCTTTTTGTAATTAAGCCTTCATCTCCTCTATCCTCATATGGAAGTATTATGCTGACTATACAAACAGGTAAAACTTTGCCAAAATATATTTTTCAGCTGGAATGTCTGCTAACACTCTTTTGCTAGAACCATTAGTGTTAGCTGCTCTCAGTCATTAAATTATCTCCACATATGTGTAAGGGTATAGGAACAGTTCATTAAAAAAAGACTATCTAGTACAATACCTTGCACCAGCAGTGGCCGCACATGAACATCTAGGGAAGGGAAAGAGCAGGGCAAGCTTATATAATACTTGTGTTACTTTTCCCTGAAGTTCTATCAGCCCCTAGTTGTTTCCAGCCCATGGGATTTCCTGAACCTGATGTGGTTTGGCTGTGTAGTAATCTTCAGCACCTCTCCCTCTCAAATTTTTGTTCTCTCTTGCCTTGAACCCATATAACCGCTTGTGTCTTTTTGCAAGACGTCCCATAGATCAGCTGCCCTTGGTGTACAGACCCACTTCCTTTGCTTGTTCTGCCCTTGGCTCTGTTAACTCCAGCTGATGGTCTGGGTTCCTGTATGGGAGAAAATGATGAGCAGTCTATTTTCTTCTGTCCTCTACATATCACTTATGATTTTGTGGAGTGCAGTCACATCACCATCTATAAGTTCCCTGTTATGAGTTGTTTCTTGCCCATGCTGAAGAGTCCTAGCCTACCCAGGCACTCCTCACATGGAGGCCATGCTGTACCTTCGATCATCCTGTGGCCATTGGCTGAACCTTTTCCAGTTCCAAATATCCTTTCTAGCACGAAGCTACCAGAACTGTGCACAGTATTCAAGTCATGGGTGAACCATGGCTTTATACAATGACATAATGATGTTTTCTGTGTTGTTTTGTATTCCTTTTCCTCAAATTTCCTAATATTCTACCTATTTTTTGAGCACAGAATTGGTGTTTTCGTGGCACTATCTAGCCTATCCCCAAAATCTTTCTCCAAGAAGGTATGTGTGTGATCACCATTTTGTATGTGATCACCATTTTATATGTGATGCTAGGACTGTTTTCTGTATGATTTTCCTCATTACTTTGCATTTATCTACATTGATTTCTACCTGCCATTTTACTGCTCAATCACTTGAAGTCCTTTAGCACTTCTTCACACTTTGCCTTCGTTTATAATACATCAAATGACTTCATGTAATCCACAGACTTCATCACCGCACTGTTGGCTCTGTTTTCCAGGTTGTTTACCAATGTCTTGAACAGCACATACGTGACTGAACTTGTGCTGGCTCTGAGAATGTTCCTTGAATTAAGAAGGTCGTCCAAACCGATCAAATTTCTGAAAGAACTGTGTCTGTAAGAAGACAGAGTCCCTAATTGTTTTGCTAAGGAGAATAACTGGCAATTCATTAACTATTTGTTGCCACTGACCTAGACCAGTAGACCTGTGCTACACTGTTCCTGGTATAGAATAATTAAATACATTCCATCCTTTATTTTTTTTCTAGACTAAGAGTATAGTTATGCATAACAGCTTTATTTTTTCAATGCTGACATTGTCTTGAAAAATTCCTATCTACCCACAGCTGTTTGCTTCCCCCACCTCGACTTCTCCCGAAGCCACAGTAGCTATTTTTAGGGGGCATCAGGGTGGGGGTGGGGAGGGCTCTATTTTTTTCAGACAGATTATTGCCGAGACCTGGCACAAGCCTGCAAAGTTTTATGAGCAGAGCTCAGGCTGCACAACTACAGTGGGGAGTGGGAACAGGTGAGGGGATGGGACTTCTCCTGAACTGGTTTTGTTACTGAAGAAAATGGAACATGTAACTGTTACTGTAAGAGAAACATAGGTTAGATCCCATTTCCTGAATAAGTGGCATTTAGAGCAGGGTTAGCTTTAAGTGTCAGCATTCAAAACCTTTCAAAATACCTTAGGCCAAGGGCTCTTGACTTTCAAGAGGTCACAGGGGAGTTTAGTACAATAGCATGAGCAGCGCTGGCTTCCATGTTGCAAATTCCCTTTTTTATGCATGTGTCTCTTTGGATTTCATCATGCCTTTATAAATTCTGGACCAACAGAAATTTTCACAGAATGCTACGTGACTCATTGGGCCCTAATGGAAAAATCTACAGCTTCCTGCCCTGAGCAGAAAGCAGCAATACTGGATAGCTGCCCATGATTGATGCTGGGCCTGATCCCAAATTCATCAGAAGTATTGCTAGAGTTGTAAAAAGTGGCAAGTCATTGTGAGTGTGTGGACCCTGCCAAAGGCAGACTGAGGACCCCGAGCCTCAGTGAGTGTGAGTCAGCCTAACATCACTGTTATGACTAGGACAATGCTGTTTTACGCCAGCTGACAGCCTAATCCCATGGATCAAATCACAGACACAAATGCAATAGGATTAGGAGCAATTACTGTAAATTACTGCTTTGTGTAGCACAGTTGGGCTCAGGAATGGATTCATAGATATGGTAGAAAGAATTAGGTAGCAGAGACAAGAAGTGAAAGTATCTACTAGCAAAACAATAGTAATATCAAACTGTCAGGATAATATATCTGGATATTACTGAGGTTTCCTTTCATTTGTTTAACAGCACTTTGGTTTATCAAAATGTTGTTTGGTGTGCCGGAATATTTACTGTCTACTTAGCTCAGCTGGTTCTTTGCAGAGAGAGGTTGCTCTGTCTGCCTTTTTAAATTCATTTTCTATTTAGTATGGAAACAGTCACCCTGGATCTGGGTTAATCCATCTTCTGGTTGGACATGATGAAGATCTGAATGAACTGAAAAAAAGACAAATTGCAGCAGGCGTGTAACAAGCCCCTCTTCTTTCTGTTAAACCTCTGCTAATAACGTGTGAAGGGATAACAACAAAGAGCTTCTGTCCTCCTTAAAAAGGACCCTTAAGGGCAGAGGCACCCTGTAAGAAACTATTCTTTCGCTAATGCTAGCTGAATTACTGAGAAAGCTCAGTGTTAAAAATCCACTACAAGGATCTTGTGCATGGAAAGGAAGTATTTCCTTGGATGACTTTCTAATGACCGTCAAGTATTTGCAGCTAGCAGACAAAAGGAAGCATTGTAATGACAAGAGAGAAACAACCTAGTGCTACCGCTGTGGTTACATCTGCCAGCAGGGTAATTGTGGTGAGATGTAGGCACTTGAGTGGTCCCACAAACAAATTAAAAATTGATTCATGATTTTGAATTTTCCTTATTTCACTCTTCCTACTTCGTTCCTTTCTTCTTTTAGGGTAGCTTGACTGATCATGATTTTACTATAAAGATTTTAGAGCCTTCCAACTGTGTACAACTATTTTTCCTGACTTAATATAAAAGTCTTTTTCATATCAGTAAAGTTGTTCACTTTTTCAAGATCTTAGGTTTCTACGTCATCCTAATTCTTTTCTGAGCTCAACAATACCCATTATTATCAGTATGTCATCTGTAAAACTTAGTGGCTTTAATAATAATCTTGCTCAAACACTGCTATGCATTTTCTATGCAACTCAAAGGTTTATGTCATCTCCTCTGCACTGTTTTGCATGTATTCCAGTGCATAGTTTACAAATGGCAATTTAGTTAGAGGCACACGTTTGCATTTTCAGAACAATCCACAAGAAAAAGCTGACCTCTCTCTATTCAGTTTTATCTTTAATATTTTGTTTTTCTGAAATATGACCCAGAAAAAAGATTAAAGAATTCTTAGTTTGATGATTATATCTTATGGTTTAACATAGGTACCTAATCACATAATCCATGATTGAACTCTCATAATAATAATTTGATATAGAAATCATATCTTAGAAATAACATGGGAACTTTTAACAGTAAATAGTGAAGAGAAAAGATAATTTATACAGCTCACATTACAATTTAGACTCAAAGAAGTGGTATACACTTTTTTTTCAGCACTGCGATAGCAATAGGGGGACTGATTTTGGGGGGTGACACTTCTACATCAACAAAAGACTTAGCAAAGAGGCAGTATTAAAGTGTATGAAAGTATAACAGGGGAATAAGAGTATGTTTGCTAGTGGAGTTTGCCAAACTGTATCCCCAAAATACTGTTTGCTGGGTTATATGTATATTAAGATTTCTTTTTTGTTTGTTTGTTTGCCTTGATAGAATTACATCAATAAGGTTCTGTAGGTAAAATTTTAAGTATAGATCTGGTCTATGGTACAAAGTTTTTCTGGCAGGATTATGTATTAGTGGAGCTTGGAAAAAAAAAAACACACACACCCTAAACTCATATATCTATGCACCCTAATGACAGAAGAGTGCTTTTGTTGACTTAGCTAATGTCATTAAAGTGGGTGTGGTAGATACACTGGTGGAAAAACTCCCATACTAGCAATCTGTATTAAAACAGCTTTGCCAACAGAGCAGACTGGCAGATTCCCTGTAGTGGAGACAAACAGGTTTATAACACAGCTAACTATGAAGCATTCGCTCTAGGAAAAGTGCATATAGACTATATTAGTATTTGAGGTATACATACCTCAAAAAAAGCAACATACCTAAAAGCCCAAAGGGTTTCAGTGGACACTAAATTGTGTATGAACTCCTCCCACACTACTGTGATTAAAAGGGCTAATGGAGGAATGACAAAGTTCAGCTGGAGCTGGGGTAATACATTTAATAGTGAACATGGGTGATCATAGCAATAGTCTAACAAAGAATGTGGTGATATCTTCCTAATTTAAAATATGTATATAAGAGCAGTTGTTTTTCTCTAAAACATATTTTCTGGTTCAACAAAAAATTATGTCCTTCTTATGCAAGTCAAGCCAGCAGCTTATGCTAGTTTCTCCTAGCCTTAGAAATGGAATTGAATACTGGCACAGTATAGGTAAACTACCTACTTTTCAAGCAAGACAGTTTTCAGAAAATCCAGAAAGGATCCATTCAAACTTTCCACTTAAATCAATGGCAAGAAATAAGCACCAGAGGAAGGCAGTTCATCTCAGCCGAAGATATACTTCCAAGATAGATCAAACAAATTGCCCTCTGGAGGGGACTCTTCTCATTTTACCATGAAGGGAATCTGAAGGATTAGCTCCGATTTAGGCTGCCAAGTTTTAGACAAGTTCATTACGGCAGATGAATCCCTTCAGAGGTGTAAATGTGGCAGAGTTAAGGGCTTCAAACTTTTATATCTGAAATATTCACTTTGCTTTAACTTTTCTTAAAGGATACAAGACCTTATGCTCTCATCAGAGAGGAAGTTACACAAAAGTATTTTTTTCGTAGTGAGTTACACTGATGACTACCATTCAGTTTCCAGTGCAGTGATATCTGCATTGCAAACCCACATTCGTAATTTTCTCTCTCAATAACACAGATACTGGGGATTAAAGGCTTGATTTAAATCCCATTAAAATGGGAGAGACTTCCATTGACTTTAATGGGATTTGAACTGAGTGCAGAAGAGGCTGAATGCTGAACTGCTGTCAGCACTGAAGTACAGGGGGTATTAAAACCAAACCAATAATGCTTCTGTTAAATGTTAAGTACCCATTCTTCAGAGAGAAGACTTGCCAAACTGGTCATTAAGTCCCATTCAATATGACTAAAGTAACTCAGGGAGCAATAAACAGGATTATTAATATAATTGCTTGTTTTCTGCATGTCTGCAAATCTTTGTTACATTCCAATAAGGTAGGTTAGTGTTTAAGAGATGGAGTGATACTGTTAACAACTTATTTTGCAAGCTACTTTTTGCCATCTGATACTGTCAAGGAATGTCCCTCTTCTATTGATCTTCTGTTGATTCCTTTGATCAGTTTGTAGGCCAATGGAAATATATATGGTTATATTAAGGCTGCCAGTTGTGCCTAAGTGCATCTTCTGTGGACTGCACTGAAGGTCTGCTCTCATGGCATAGCTCTTAAGCCTATTTTTGGGTATATCTGGTGCTTGATTTCTTAACGCTGCTGTGTTTTGGAGGCCTGCTCACCTACTGAATATTGTATGTATTCTAGTCCCAGGCTTCCAGGGAGCACTAGACACTTCCTATTCTTGTTGTGCTGTTCCATTAATGTGAATGTAAGCATGAAGCGTGCTGCATTTGGGACACTTTCTTTTGCTGTGCATCTCCTGCACAGTTGATCTGTATGCATACTGTGATCATATCTGCATTATGTAGACAGGAGATCGGGAGATCATTCAGAAGTTCCACACTGAACCTTTCCAAATATTCAGAATCCTCCTAAATCTCCCAAGGTTAAGTTTCTAGGCAGAAAATGAAGCTTTGTGGAAGAAATGTGACCATTGACAGATATGTGTATTTTTAGGAAGTCCAAAAAACAGTAATACAGCATACTTCAGTGGCTGCCTGGACCAGTTGTATGTAACATATAGTCTGAGAATTAAATGATCTTCTCTCTTGGAGTAGGAAGACTGGTAGCTGCCCATGGACTGCTCTGTGATGTTATTGAGAGACCAAATGCCAGTATAGATAGGGCATTGCTGGCTTTACTAATGTGGTGATAAGTGTATAGTTTCTCCTGGCTGCAGGGGCTAGGTTTTCCCAGAGCTTTTGCATCGTATTCTGGAAGAATATGCTCTCCCAGTACAGCATGTTCGGTGTGCTGTTACTCTACAATCTATACATTTGGCATTCGGGACTGAAAATATTGAGTATCTCAGACAGGCAAGTTACGTTAATTATTCTAATTTGAAAAAGGCCAAAGAACTGATATACCAAGAGGACATAATGCTCTCTCCAATGCTTATTAAAATATAAACCAATAAACAATAAATGTACTTAAAGAAATAGAACCCACATGTGCAATTCAAGGTTTAAAATACAAGACATGCTTTATTGTTTATCTTGGTGTAGAGTTGCAGAAGGAGAATATACAGTACCGGGAATTAAATTAAATTTAAATATTTTTGTAGAAGACCAACATAGTAAAAAATCTCAAACAAATTTTAGAAAATCTAATTATAGGAGAACAAGTAGACATGAGTACAAAGACAGAAAGCCCAGAGCTGCAAGGGAGTCTTACATGTGGCATTCAGATAGACCCAGACTTATTTACAGCTTATTTGAAAAAAGTAAAAGATTTTGTCCATCAGCAATCTTGGATTCATGGAGCTCTGTGACAATCTGGACATTGTTGTGTCTTTGCTATCTATGCCATACCAAAAATCTGAATTTAGGACTAATTCCTAGCCTGCCTCACAAATTGTGGCTTAGTGAATTTCTGCTCTTATTCAAGTATAATAAGAAATACAAATGGCAATCCAAAACAATTTGCTGAGTTAAATACTTGTGACAACTGATTTACAATGACCTTAGCCTCCTTCTTCTAAATAAAGTCTTGAATAGATATTATTTAGTCACAGAAAGCAAAACCAACTTTCAAGGATGACTTCTGTAATATTTGGATGAGTTATTCTCTTTCCAGTGAAGAAAACTAGATTTCATTGTTTTTTTTTCTTTACATTCAGGGCTTTGCATAATTTAGTAAGAAGAGGAAATCATGAATGCACTCAGTGGTCATTGCTAGCTGATGACTGCTTTATGTGAAATACAGTCTTTGGAGCAGGAGTGAGAATCTCTTTTGTAAGTGAATGCCCTGATTGCTAGAAAAGAGAAATCAGTCTTCTGCTTGTTATCCAGACTAATCAATCTTGGCTGTACTTTTAAGTTTTGTATAGAGGCACAGATGAACAGCAGGGATGGGTAATCTTTGCTTCTTGACAGCAGCAGCCTTCAGTCTGATGTCTGGTGTATCGTTTGGAATTGAGAAAAGATGAACTGAGATTTGAAAAGGTTTTTTTCCCTTTTTAGAAGATACTATATCTTTTGAGTTACTGTATAAAGGGCTGGAAGGGAAGAAGCCAGGAAATAACTTTTTTCAAATAATAAATACCCTTTTCTAAATAATAAATAATCTGCTTTTGAATTTTAGAAGGAAGGTAGTCATAGCTTCTGTATTCTGTATGGAGTACAAGCCTTAGATGTGTGTTATGTTTGCACAGAATATACCTGCTAGATTGGACTGCCTGGGAAAATAGACAGAGGAAGGCTTAATTTAAAGATTCCACTTATATATAAACATGAGGTATGTGCTGAGCTGCTCAACTTTGCCAAAATGGTAGCAATTCTGTGTATGCTTAGAAGTAGACTATCATGGAAATTCACTGGTATAGACTTAGGCATGTGGGACCGTATCCAAATCGTCACTATGAATGTAGACCTGCTAGGTTGGTCAATAGGTGGGGGACCTGCAGGAGAGGTCCCAGAGACATCAGGAAGATGCCTGAGAACAGGTGTCTCACCACCCATCACACTAAGCAGATCAGCCGAAGCATCTAACAGGAAACACTGTGGAGGAAAGTATGACTGACTTGCTGGTTTGCCTGGGTTTAGGCATCTATCTCCAGACTGCACATAGAGGTCTCTGTCAATCTGAGATTGGCCCAAAAGCCTCTTTGCTCTGAGGGATATCTGGATACAGATCTGCAGTATTGTTTCCATTATACTATGCTTTCTTAAAAAGAACAATATTCAAAATGCACAGTAGGCTGGTGGCTCATAGCAAAAAAACCTTGTGTTATGACTTCTTTGACTTGAAAGAGTACAAACTTACATATCCCACATCCTGGAATCTTATCTCAAGAATTTCTAATGCAATATAATAAGAAAAATACAGAATTTAGGCACTTCCAGGGCTAGGTAGCAACTTACGATTTTCAGGAAGGCAGTTTTGGTCGTAAGTGGCTAAATGTTGCTCAGATCTTACATTATACACACACTTCACAGTTCTGAGTCACATATCAGTGCCTGAGCTAGCTTTAAATGGACTACTGCAGATAGCTCTTGCAGTGTGGCTGCATTAGCATGAAAATGTAGCTGGAATAATACACTCCGGAGGGATTTAGTTGTCCAGTCATGAACATCTGAGAGACACTGATGGGGCTGGAAATATGACATAAGACTTGTGGGAGAGCAGGCAGGGTGTAGGACATCTCAAATTATACTAGCCACCTGCGTTTAGGCAGCTGAAATCTGCCATTTGGGCTTTAGCATGGCTGATAATCTAATTAGTGTACCCATCAACATCTATTCACTCCTGATATCTAGGGCAGCTCAAAGCACTGAGTTATGCCATGTATACAAAAAACATAGACCTAGGTTTTGCCTCCTAGTCCTTGGTCTTGTAGGATATTTTCTCAGCTTCTTAAGATGAATGGTTTTAAACACCTGATTTTAATTGGATTTTTCCCATGTCTAAAGTGATTCATGTTCTCAAGGTTTCCTAGAATAAAAAGTAGACCTCATCTGACTTGTTCCTCCTCTTTCAATTTTTCTTTTAAGTATCCTACATCGTGATTGACACTAGAACCAGGAATCCAGACACACTGACATCAAAAGCAATTGTAATTTGTATGGGGCAAGAAGGGTGGGGGGCAGAGTGGAAGGAAGAGGAGCACTTTGAAGATGTCATGATAACTCAGGCATGTTTAGATTCAGTAAATAGGTGTGCCTTTTTCTGTATCCTGCTCGTCTGCAGACTAGGATGTTTGAAGAGAGGGAAAAATGAGATGTTATTTCCAGTAAAGGGGAGGAGACTTAACAATGGTAAAATCATTATGAAAAAAACAAACAATAGAGGGAACATTAGAATTTTTAGCTGGGGATTGACTGAAAAAAAGGAAGTGTATGTATTTGAAATTGCTGCATTTAGCTGTTTTCCAAAGCGCTGATGTTTATAATTTATTTGTGTTTGATTTTTATAAAGCTGTTAAAATAAATATAAGCCTGGACCTGAATAATATTTTTCCCCATCAGCTAGTTTATTTGCCAGAAATGTGTTTTAAGTTAACTGAGAATTTAATTTCTATTTGCAAATTAGTTTTGGTAGCTTTTTATTTTGCTGATGTTTTCAGGATTTTATCCACAGAATCGGAAACGAAGAAGTGATTCCACTTGGGGATCATGGGGGTTATCCCATGATCCATATCATGTAGATGTAGGCTCAATATGTCACCCTTGCCTGAGAAGATTTTAACTCCTAGCTCCCATCTGAATGGCCTAAAAACTATGTTTAGAATTAGTCTCATAACTTTTTCTTCTCTCAGGTGAGACAATATTTAAGTACTTAATGGAAAATAAAACAATGTCAAGAAGAGGCATTGAGAGTCTCAAGATACTCCCAGTGGATGAAGATGGGTGTCAAGAATGAGCAGCTACAGATTTTGTAAGCTGGGCCAAAACTTTACCCTTTCATTTAAATTTCTTTGGTTTAGGTATCCAATGGTACCTAGGATATCTAAGATATCAAAATGTATTTAAAATTATTTGTTCAACCACTGCACATATATAGATGTATATAACTTTTTTTTTGTAGGTGATAACTTGAAAAATGGACACATGAGTTGGAGCCAAATCAACCTTTTCCAATTTGGCTTTAAATATTGCAAATTAGAGCTTGAGCTGGAGGCATATATTCAATGAGGTTTTCTTTCCCCTCCAGCTGTTTGTTACCATATTTATGCCATTGACTGCCCTATATCCAGCTAGTAAAATGATTTGTGAGTACTCCTTAACCCATTTCAGGCAAAATTACTTGGACTAATTTACATAGTTTGAGTAGTTTACCTGGCTGATTTTGCCTGAAGTGGAGTAGGGAACACTAATATAAACTGCTCTTCTAGCAAAGCTGTAGAAATGCTAAAATATTCAGCAGTGCCTCGCATGACAAGCTCTCACTCACATGGTGGTGATGCCCAAGGGGCAGTTTCTGAAAGCACAAGACGTCCATCCCCATATGCAGGAAATGGAGCAGGTGTGGCAGGAGGCCAGCTCAACAGGGAACTCCTGACCAAACTTAAACACAAAAAGGAAGTGCTCAGAAAGTGGAAGCAGGGATGGGCCAAGGAGTGGTATGGTAGGCATTGCTCGAGCATGCCAGAATGATGTTAGGAAAGCCAAAGCTTCCCTAGAGTTTAGACTGGTGAGGGATATGAAGGGCAAAAAAATAAAAAAAACCCCAAAAAACAAACAAAAAACACCTGCTATAAATACAACAGCAGCAGAAAGATCTGCTATAAGTACACTGGTAAAAAGGAAGCCCAACAAAAGTGTGCATCTGCTGCTGAATGTGAAGGTTGACTTGGTGGTGAAGGGTGCAGAAAAGACAGATTGACTCAATGACTGTTTTGCCTTGGTCCTTACTGACAGGGTCTGCTCCCAGGCTTCATGAATCTCCGGCAGAGTCTGGGGAGAGAGAAGTGGTACCCATGGTTGAGGAGACTGGAGTTAGGGATCAGTTAAGCAAACTGGACATATAGAAGTTCATGGGACTGGGCAGGATGCATCCAGGGATGCTTAGGGAACTGGCTTATGTCACTGTGATGCTCCTCTCCATCATCTTTGAAGGGTGGTGAAGACTGGGGGAGGTTCCTGATGATGTATAAAAGGCCAATGCCATGTCCATCTTCAAAAAATGAGAAAAAGAGAATCTGGGAACTACAAGCCAGTCAGTCTTACCTCAGTCTGTCTGAAGGTTATGGAGCAAATCCTTCTGAAGGCCATTTCCAGGCACATGAGGAAGGTAACTGGGAACAGTCAGCATAGATTTACCAAAGGTAAATCATACCTGACCAAGCCTGATTGCCTTCTATGTTAAAATGACTGGCTATATGTACAAAAGGAGAGCAGTGGCTGTTATTTATCTCAACTTCAGCAAGGCCTTCAGAATGGTCTGTCTTAGTATTCTTTTAGTCAGTTTGGTGAGATATGGACTGGATATGTGGACTAAAAGGTGGCTGAAAGACTGACTAGACCATCAAGCTCAAAAGGTAGTGAGTAATAGGGCAGAGTCTAATTGAATCCCAGTTACAAGTGGGTCTCTATGGAGGGATTGGTACTATGTAATATTTTTACCAATGACCTGGGTGATGGGCTGGAACCTGTATACTTCAAATTTGCAGATGACACCAAACTGGTGGGGTGGTGGGGGCACTCTATGCTGGAGGACAGGGCAGCTATTCAGAGGGACCTCAATATGCTGGAGAAATGGTCAGGCAGGCACATCATGGAGTTTAGCTAAGGGAAATGCCAAGTCCTGCACCTGGGGAGGAATAACCCCATGCAGCAGTGCGGGCTGGGGGCCAGCCGAGCAGAAAGCAGCTCTGCAAAAAAGAGCTTGAGGTCCTGGTGGACAACAAATTCAACATGGGCCAGCAATGTGCTCTGGCAGCAGTGAAGGCTAATCTCAGACTGGACTCCATTAGTGAGAGCATAGCTGATGGGCTGGGGAAAGTGATCCTTCCCTTCTCTTTGGTGCTTGTGAGACCGCATCTGGAGTGCTGGTTCTGGTTTTGACAAACTGACAAACTGGAAAGAACCAAGCAGAAGGTGACCAACATGGTCAGGGGCTGGGGAACATGGTGCACAAGGAAAGGCAGAGGGAACTGGGTTTGTTCAGCCTGGAAAAGAGGGGACCTGGCCTGGGGAGGGAGGAAAAATTATTGTCTTTGGAGACCTAGTAGAGTTATAGAGAAGATGGAGCCAGACTCTTGTCAGAATTGCACAATGAAAAGACTTGGCCACAAGTTGCAGCAAGGTAAATTCCAACTAGATATAGTGGAAAAAAAAAAATCTCATCATGAGATTGACAAACTAGATAATCCAGAATGTCCATCACTGTAGATATTCAGGTCAAGGCCAGAACAGAGCACCCTGGTCTAACTTTGAAGTTGGACATATTTTGAGTGGGGGCTTGATTAGATGACCTCTAGAGGTTCCTTTCAACCTAAATTGCTCTACAATTCAATATCACATTTTGGCTCTGCTACATACAGCGCTCCTACTTCAATCAATTTAGGGGAAAGACTGAACAAAGGATCTATAGCTATATAGTAGATGGAAAGCAGGAGCACTCCAGTAATGCTCACAAAACTCTCCCTGTTTTCCCAAGGTTGAAAAATATAGGAGGAAATATAAAACAAGAAAAAATGCACAACAATTTTAGTTAAAGCCAGATGGTAACAATGTGCATTAAGAAATAAATACATCTAATAATGAATTTACTTTCCTAAATAAAGTCATGGCTTCTGATGTTATTTTAGCTGCATTACTGGATGGCTACTGGCCACTGAATAATCCCTTTAGCACTTTTATCAAGTCCAGATCCAGTCCAACAGATTTCAGAAAAGGAATGAAAGCAAATGGAAATGCCTATACAAGAGATATTTCTGTAGAGACAGATATAACTACTGCAAATATGCATAAACCAAATCCCTTGCCCCATCCAGTTCAAAAATGTGATAACCCATGCACAAATAATAATACAAAAGAAGCAGAGAATAATTCTCAGCATGCAGAATTAGGTGAAGAAATCAATTTAGCAAGGTTTGCTGGGTAGTGTACTTAGATGCTGTGGTAAACACTGCCTTTAAAAAAATCTGAAGGGAACGCATATAGAAGGGATCTGAGCAAGGAGACTGACTTGGTCTGACAGAAGAGAGTTACAGGCGTGCAAAGGTGCCTGAGAATCATGAAGTCAAGATTAGTTAGTCAAGATTAGAGGGATAATGGGACAAAAGTCTAGCAAGTTCAAAAGAAATCTTGACAGCTATAAGGAAAATTTGGAGCATAGATGCAAATGCAGAATTGTATAAAGCTTTTGGCAATGCATACAAGAACAAATGAGCTGGGGACTTGATTTCTAGAAGGGAAACATGAGAAAAGCATTAGGATTCAAGTTTACTTCCTAATGGGTTCTGGTTGGGTGTCCAAGTGTCATAAGAAAAAGAGGATGGGATCTACACAGGTACCAGCATGGCAGACAAGAAGATCAGCTGACAATACTCAAACAAAATCAGTTCAAGCCAAAAAGTTTTGTCTTAGTTGTGTATATTTCATCTGTAACCACAAGCAGTCAAGAGATTCAGCCCTATGAAGGAAAGCCTTACCTGCAAGGCAAAGGTTAGAAATAACATAGAGAACTCCTTTCTTATGAATATGTCACTTCAGATCCTTCAGTATGTGTTTACAAAATAAACCTTGGAAAACTTTTAGTATTGTTTTGTTCCCTAGTCACCTATAACAACAACTTTCATCAATTTTGAAAGAGGGAAAGGAGTATAACTTTGTTTCAGATAACTGACTATCCTCCTTATGAATGAGTAAATCAGTAGACAAAAAACATCCTTGATACAACTAATTTCCACTCTAGATGACAAGAAGTAGAGATCTGCATATAGTTTTTTCTTAGAGAAAGAGGTAAAAAATGCACATCACATAAAATTTCTAAAACCTATTAATGCTTTTATTAAGATACATGAAATTATTTTATTGACAGATTTCATGTATCAGAAAAGTTGATTTTTCTTTTATTTTGCTAAATTGATTGTTTGGAACCTTCCAACCAGTCCAAAGAGCATAAGTGCTTGTGTTCCAGTTTATTCTCCCTTTTTTCTTATTAGCTAATTGTCAAATCATCCTAGTAGACGGTAACAGTTATCGCTATAGATATTCTGTTTTAAAAATCTCAGAGTTTCTGTATATGCATGTCCTTTTTTCACAATGAAGCATTCCAGGTTTTTAAAAAAAGCTGTGTTTTTACAACTTTAACTGCTGAAGCTGCAAATTTTAGGCATACCTGGCTGCAGCTGTCAGTGAGAAGGAAAATGCAGGTATGTTTCACTTTCAAATCATGGTACAGTGAAACTTAGCCCCTTCCTGCGTTCAGACAGCAAGGTGTATATACCTTTCATATTTGTGTCCAAACATGCAGACCAAGATATGCTGCATCTTCTTACAACAGCCAAATCAAAATAAAAACAATACCATATGAGAGATTTTTCTTGCTCTTCTGTTATTTTCTTTGATTGCCTCAAAGTGGGCAATAAACCTAACAAAGATGCCATCTTTCTTACACAGGTGAAAATGTGTTTTGAGCCTGCACAATAATACGTTTTATTAAAAAGGACTATGAAGGAATTCAACTGCCTTTTAAGTGAAATAAAAATTGTTTTCATGTCTGACACTGGTCTGGTGTATGCTGACATCAAAATGTAGCTGTTGAATGGCAAGGAAACGTGAGTTTAATTCCTCAGTCGTAGCACAGCATTCCTATTTATTCTTGCCTGCTTGCACAACGGTGGTACTGCTGTGTGGTGATAAGGATGTTTTTAACTGCTTTTTGAACAAAATAATGTTAAGTAGATCCTTTTGAGTTTGTTTGCTCCCATTGAACTTGTGCTGGTTCATTGCTAGATCTTTAAGCTGCAGGATGCCTGGTTCATTTGAGCGACAGTCTTTGACATTCAGTCTGCATCTCTAAGTCGCATGAAACTTCTGTATCTTATCACTCAATATGATAAGCATAATCAGTTCGGAGAACTAATATGAAGAGAAACATGAATGATAACTAGGACTTGCTTACTTTGGACAACTGTAGTTTTTTCAACATTTAGTAAAGAGGACAGATGGTTATATCTATGAAAAGAAGCAGTGTGGACAGTGTGGATGTAAGAGATAGCAGGGCAGAACAAATACTTAAAAAAGAAAATATAAATTTTAGTGAGATCAGTGTACAACTTAGAAGCCAGGGCATGAAGAAAATTAATGAGAGAAGATAAAGAATGAAAGAGGAAGCCTATAACTATCTAGGTTAAAGACAGTAAAATGTTTTTGAAGTAGATCAAAGGAAAACCAATGCTAACAATAGTAAATGCTAGGTGATCCTGATGTAAATGTGGAAGTTCAAACAGAAAAAGCAGAAGCAATCAATAAGTGTTTCTGTTCTGCATTATGAGTTGAGGAGAAAAATGAATTATGTCTTCCTATCAGGTGATGATAATTCCAGTGGTATCCTTCAGTGGTGGTAAGAATAGCTAACAGGTGCTGAAGTTACATGTTTTTAAGGTGCATATATCTTGCAACCAACCCCTTTCTAAGAGTTGTATGAAGAGCCTCCGGTGTTGCTTTTCAGTAAGTCTAGATGGACTAGATGGAAGCTAACATTTTGCCATCATTTTACAACATAAAATGAAGGGATTTGGAAACAGCAGGCCTGGCAGCCAGACCACAGTCTAAGGAAGATAACAAAAGAGTTTGCATGCACTAATTAAAAAGACTTAAGGAAGGCTAATATAATTAACTCCAATCAAAATAGCTTTTAAGAGAAATAGGTCTTTTCAAAGTTGCTGAACTTCTTGAATGAAGATCCAACTTCAGTTGACAAACTGCCAAGCTTCTGTAAGATGTTTGCCTTGGCACTGCATGACATCTTCATTAACAAACTATAGAAAAATTATTCAACATAGCACATACTACATTAACTAAAAACTGCTTTAATGATAAATCTTCATATGTATTTGTAACTGGCAGTGTATCTTTGTCTTGTTTAACTGTGTTTTCTGTGAGATGCCAGAGGAATTATTTTGGTTCTATGCCATCGAACATTTTTATCAATGACTGTGGAAAGGGACATAATATCATGTCTAACAAAGTTTGGTGATGACACAAAGATAACAGGAGCGGAAAATTAAGAAGAGATAGGTCAGTGATAAAGAGTATCCAGGGATACTGGATAAGCAAGAACAGATAAACAAATGACATTTCTATGCAGCTACATAGATGGTCTAACATTTAGGAACAAAAATATAAACCGTAGAAATGGGAGTGAAGACTTTCCTGTGAAGCCATGATTCTGAAGAGGGCATGCTATAGCCCACCACTGAGAGCACATGGACAAAAAAGGCAAATGCTATCCTTAGGTAGATCCAGTGGACAGGAGTGGAAGGTTGTGTCATTTCTGCATTTGGCAGAGAAGCAGTTGCTACTGGAATAGTGTGTCCATTTCTAGCATTCAGAATTCATGATGGATGTGAATAATTTGGAGAAGGGTCAAAGAAAAGCCATGGGAATCATTAAAGACCTGGAAATCCTCCAGAAGTTCAATCTACTTAGTTTATCAACGTGATGACTCAAGGATAACTTCGTCATGGTACACAAAAGCAGGACAAACAGCAAAGGCCTGTTCAGTCCACCAGTCAAAGGTCTGACAAGCTCCTCTGTCGAAAAGATGAGGTTAAAAATTCAAGCTAAAAATAAAGCACTCTTTTTTTCTTAAAAATCAGTGAAATCAGCAGCTAGATTCACTCACCGAAGAAGTGTGGCATCACTTGCAATTTTTAAATCTAGACTGGACATTTCTCTGAAGTTTTAATTTTCAAGAGGGGGTACTTATCCTCAAGCAGGACTAACTAGGACTATATGGCCTCTGTCATAAGTGGGATCGGACTGGACAAGCATATTTGAGCCCTTCTGCCCTTTAGCTATGACTATATGGACATGTCAATTCTTCGCTGTGCTCTGAGCTGGTATGTCTATAAGGCATGGCATAGCAGTGGGAATGACATAGCTGGTAAGTGGTTCAACAGGCTTGGTTTGGTGATGAGCTCAGACTAATTAACCAGGCCATGTGCAAGGGCCAATCCACCTGACACGGTAGTGTGACTGTGCTGCTCCCCTTTGTGGAGCTGGCTGTCTGCGCAAACAAGGGTGGTGCAAGCTGTTTGGTGTATATACAGCTCAATGTAGACCCTAAGCAAGTATGTTTTTGTGTACTAAAAAAATCGATACAATACAGTACTTCACTCTTTAACAAAGGAAAAGTCATTACTGTAGTTGCCTTGTGGTAATTTAAGCTATTTTACATATCTGGATCCCAGTGATAGCTAAGACAGTACAGAGTGTATGGTTCTCTTATATGCTAGCGACACTATGATGCACTATCCTGGTTTTCTGGGCTATTTTTTGGCTCTGACATGTGTGATGTTCCTACTTCTATTGATTTAGGAGCAAGACCGAACAGAGGGTTTATCATGACATTACTTGTACTGAGAAGAGGAAATAGCTGACATGAAAATGGATAACTCTTCTGTGAATAAATGTGTGAAAAAAATGAAAATTTAACAGAAACCTTTTCACAGGTGTTTGTAGCTGTTTATTTCAGTCAGAAGGGGAGGAATTGCACCAGAACCAGAATCTCACTCCTTATATACTCCAAATAAGTGTTTGTAACATAACTAGTAATTATTTCCAATATTGGATTTCATCCCCAAATTTTTCTGGACACATTCTCTGATTCTGTGGTGCCTGTGTGGGCTAGGAGGTATATTATTTACTCTGCCTCAGACAAAGATGTTATAGTCACTTGAAACCTTACAACAGCTCTTAAAAAAGCTACCCCCAAAAAACAACCTCAATACAATGCAATGAAAAATCAGAATTAAAATTGCAGTTTTCTCCCTAAATGCAAGTGTAGAGTCACTTTAATAATCTGAAAATTAAAAAAGGAATTATAGAAAAAAGTGGAAAGAAGGTTGAGGATGGGTATAAAAAAATAGCAAAAGCATCTGGGGATCAAATCAAGATGGGCTAAGGGGCTAATCAGTATCTAAATTTTAAGTGTCTCACAAATCGATTTTCCTGAAGAAAATGGTTATGTCTCTGTCTACAACAGTATGGCTTCGGGTGGTTTTGAAGTAAAACCATTGAATATCTTCACTTACTTACTGGGATTTTGTTTGGTTCTCAAAGAAATTTCAGTGGTTACAAACTAGATTCATTTTGGAAGAAACTGAATGAGAATCTCCATTTGAAGTACCCTCCAATGTCTGATAGGGAAATGAAGGTGTGAACCTTTGAGTGATCCACACCATCACAAAGTGCCCAATGCATACCTAACATGCATGTGGCAAAAGAAGGCCACTGAGAAATCTTGTGGCACCCTGAAGTGCCATAGGGAAAGTTTCCATTCCTCCCTCGTGTCTTATAATCCATGTTGTCCAAACTTGGAGTGGGAAGGTAGTTTTTGGGCAGGCTGCACCACAGTATCACTTGGAAATAGCATGAACAGGAACAGAAAGAAGGCTTTGGGCAAGAGATCTTGTATAGGCAATGGTGGTGTGGGCAATGACATGTCTGATTTACATGAGACAGACAAAAGGACTGACTGGCATAGAGGCTAAGAGGGAAGACAGAATAGACCTTGTCTTTGCCAAGACTTTTGGCCTTGTCTTGCATGACATCTTTATGAACAACCTAAAGACGACTGGTTTAAAAAGTAATCACTTTAAGTTGTTCCAAACCCACAGACTTAAAAAAAAATCACCCTTAAATAGTAGCTAGCCCCATGAAGTTGGTAGGTCATCTCATGTAAGGTCTTGCAAAGATCTACAGACATGGTTCTGTTCAGCACTTTTACAATTGACTTGGACTGATTAAAGGTAATGTATATTTAATGAACTGGATATGAAACGGAGTGTGTAAACATATGGGAGAATGGTGTTAGAATTCAAAACTGCCTTGATGGAAACCAATAAGTGGTCTGCAATCAACAGTGTGAACTTTATAAAGGCTAGTATGCACTGTTACAATTAGGAAAAATATCCTAAGGGGGTGGTAATGGATCACAGTGTAAAGATTATTCAGCTTCATGATAGCCTTATAAAAACCAGAAAAATCTAATTCTGGGATGTACTGAAAGGAGTATCACGTGTAAGAGACAGATGTTGTGGAGTTCCAGTGTGCCATACCTTGATTTTAATATTTTCAAATATTGTATAATATTTTGTCAGTGTCCATTGTGTGCGTGTTACAGCAAAATAAGTCACACACTTTAAGTTCTTATACTGCAGTTGCAGCTGCAAATCTATAATTACACAGAGGTCTGGTGTTGTTTTCTGTGATGTGCTGTATATTTTAAGGAATAATTTAAAAGAAATGTTGGTATAAAAAAGGAAAAGGAACTGACATCCCTTGTTGGGTAAGGAACCCTGAAGAGAAAATTCTTAATTGAAGTGGACAGCGTGTTCCCACCTCTTATTTAATTACTATTAAGGAATGCATCTGCTTATCTACCTTAACTGTACTTGACATCTGTATGTATACGTACGTGTGTCTCACAACTTCTTTCCTGCTTTTTAAGAAGCTCAGCAAAATCAAAGGTTTCTGAACAACAGAATTACTACTTCAAGGTCACTGTAAATGCATACAATTGTTAATGGGACAAAAATGGAGAAAAGTGTATATGTTATCCCTTAGTGTCACTTTACAAATAAGGCAGTATTTTGCATTTTACCCTCTAAAAGAAACACTAGGTTCATCTTATTTAAACGAGTTACAGAAAAAAAATTCTTCAGAAAAGTAAATCTTGAGAGATCATAGCTTCATACTTACCTATGCCCTGAGTTCATCAATTAACAATAAGCAAAAAATCCCTAGAGAAATAATCATAACTTAATCCCTATTGAAGGATATATAAGGGTAGATCAAAACCAGATACACTAGAGCCTGCAAAAAGAGGACATGCTGGCTTTGAATATTTATTTTAAATTAAAAAGTAAACATACCTAGCCAGTATCGTTAGCATTATACCTGACATACATTTGCCCACAAAAAAGTCACTCAGCAGAATTCAACTTCTTCAGCTATCAAAAAATCAACATGTCAGTTACCACTTAGCTCTCCCTTCATACCCATAAAAATTACAAACCTGGAGGATCTTTTCTAAGACAGTCCTGTCAGCTATTTCTCTTACACAACAACACAGCTTTGCCTGGCAAACTTGCATGGATTTCAAATGTCCCAGCTATCATACAACAAGCAAGTCAATTTTGGTGGATTGTAAGATAAGCTTTCCAAAATGTCCACTGACTCTCGCTGTCACAAGTATGTTAATTCATACCTAATGCTACATACAAAACATCAATTCTTCACCTATATCTCTCCCAGTATCTTTTTTTTAGTCAAAGAAAAGTGACTTGACTAGGATTGAAATGGGCACAGGTACAAGCAAAAATGGGATCTCAATGTTTTTTTCTTACCCAGTAGCCTATCTACTTGATCATGTGCTCACTCTCTGATAGTGGAAGCTTTTCTAGGTATGAAAGCAGATATATCATAGCCTAGATTATGTTTGAATAACAGAATGGTTGGGGTTGACAGGACCTCTGGAGATCACCTAGTTCAACCTCCCTGCTGAAGCAGGGTCAGCAGGTTGCCCAGGACCTTACCCAGTCATGTTTTGAATATTTCCAAGGATGGAGACTCCACAACCTCTCTGGGCAATCCATGCCAGTGTTTGACCACCCTCACCGTAAAAAAGTTTTTTCTTATGCTTAAATGCATTCATGTGTTTCATTTGGTGCCCACTGCTTCTTGACCTGCCACTGGGCACCACTGAGAAAAGACTGACTCTGTCTTGTCTACATCCCCTTCATCAGTAATTTATAAACATTGATATGATCACCCTGAGCCTTCTCTTCTCCAGGCTGAATGGTTCCAAGTCTCTCAGCCCCACCTTGTACGTCAGATGATCCAAAAGTGAGTCAAGGTAATGAAATACCTTAAAATCAATGTTGCTAGGTCTTTGTTGATTCTATCAAACAAATAAAATTAAATCAAGTTCATTTCCAAACCATCTTTTGTCTCATAAAGATCACTGTTTGGAAAATGAAAAATACTTCTTTTTCATAGGGAATTCAGAAATCTCTGAATATAAGCAAACAAGAAGCCAATTAAAAAATTTCAGAATTGCTTGTGGAATAACTGAGCTTAACTTCAGATAAGAAAGGTGTCTCAATAATGCCATTTCTGGGTTTTGCAGGACTTCTTTGGCCAGCCCTCAGGGGAGACCAATGAAGGACCACTGAGTTTACGATTCCTCTGCTGCTCTAGGCACAGACTGGAAGCTCAGCTGCTCAACCCTTTCAAGGCATTGACATTCTCATAATTGAACTCTTGTGGCAACTTGAGAACTTTGCTGATAAATTACATAAATTGGGCTAAATTAAATTGGGTTTAGTAATATTAAGACAGGTAAGTTGGGCTTGAATGCCTAAATCCTTTACAGATCTATTGAGATTTATGTTCAGCTCTTAGAGAAAGGCACAGGTTGACGTTAGGTGCATAAGTCCAAAAAGACTTTACTTAGATGCCATCTAAATTTAACAGGCAGGTGTCTATTTTCATCTGAAATTTCTGCAGGGGCATTAGTGCCGCTTATGTGCAGGCTCAGAGTGCTCTGCCCTGGGCAGGTTGTATCTATCTGCTATGTAAGACAATTTGGGACCAAAAAAACTACATGGAGTATCATCTAAGCCCTCTCAAGAGAAACGACTCCGGCAGGCATATTCTGAATACACACAGTGTATGTCCGTAGATCAATCCCCTTAAAATACCCACAGTGGCTTTTGGTTTTGTTTTTTAATATGGCCATTAAAGGAATGGGTGGTGATGATCTTGTTATATTTGTATAGCCTAACGGTTCAAGCACTTAGGCTTGTCTTAGCAAGTAGTTACATAGCACTTAGGAAGGATGGATGGGAGCAGACTGACTTGAGCTCACTCTGCCCAAGTTTTGAGTTGAATGGATGTGAGCCTGTTCTGCTCTCCAAGCAGTGCAGCCACCTTAGCCTGCTGCAGTGCTGAGCTCTGCAGCTCCTGACTTTTTACACCCAACCTTGTGGACATGCCTAATGCCTATTCAAAGTACTTGAATATTATTTAATGGATTCCAGAGCATAATAAATCTTTCTAGCTATACAAATAAAAGCTACACATTTAAAAGCCCTTTAAAGCTTATGTTTATAAAACTCCTCAACAGTCTGTAAAAACAGGAGAGATTTAGATCCACTTAACATTGAGCTGACATATTGAAAGAAAGCTCGAGTGTTAAGATACTAGTTTTACATTTAAATTTTGCCTTTCTTTCTGAAACATCCGCCAGTACTTTACGAACTGATGAGGTATTTGGAACTCATCCATTTTCTAGCATCAAAATACAGTCACCTCCAGTGTGAGACATAGCAGATGTCTCAGTGCAAAGTGCGAAACTCCAGAACAGGGCAGTGTGCTCCTCTAATCTGCACTATGGTTGATGGGAAGGCAGAAGAGCAGAGCAAGCAGGTTGTAATTATTTAAATTGGAATTTGGTCAAGAGCCCAGGGTTGGCAACTTTTCTGTACAACTCTTTTTTAACAGTGCCATGAAGCATAATTGCACTCCAGGTTTTAAAACTCATTGGAAAGACTGGAGTAATCATGGTCAGACTTTGAATCCTTGAAAAACTGTGGATATTTGTATCAAAGCTGGTCTGAACTACTGTAACCTCTTGAGTAGACAAAAACAGAGTGGAAGTTTCAACAGATCTATTTACTAGAAATTTGTTTACTCCCAGCTATAGCTTCTCTAGTCTTTTCTGCTTCTTTCAATGTGACTAGCATTTTGGTAAATGTAATTATACCTGTACTTATGTAATATGTGTGTGATCAAGCATATATATATGTGTGTATATGTATGTATACATATATATGTGTATACATATGTATATATGTATATACACACATCTATATGTATATACACACAGATATATGTATATATCTGTATATATACAGAGATATATATGCATATATATAGTATATATACACACACAGATAAAAACACACACGTATGAGTATCTATAGTATACAGTATATTAAATGTATTTTAATTGTATATTAAATATCACAATTCATTTTTTAGTCAACTAAAATATAATTTGTTACATTTTCTTACATAAATTACATATATATGTAAACAAATATCAAATGCCCTCACATATGTGTGACTTAAATTGTCTTTCCTATGAAGACTTTTGTAAGTAAAATACCTCAGCTCAAGCATGAGCACCTGTACAAAGATCAAATGCTTTCAAGATAGTAACATTAGGTGGGTTGCAAAAATTAACTTTTCCAGGAACACACCTATTCTTTGCCTGTTGTTTCCTTAGCACAAAATTTGGGTAAACAAATTTTACAAGAGAATTTTAGTAGTCAGTCCTACGGGAAATATCTTCAAAATCTATGCAGGTGGTTGCAGCAGAATATTCATTTCATGGTTCGTTTCATGTTTTACAATCTGTTTTCAATTCGTATCAGAATAAAAATTTTTGCCAAAGAGAATGTTTTTCTGTTATCATAAAATGGTTACAAGTTATAACATTCTAAATTATAAAATATATTAAAATTAGTGTAATAAAATTATAAAATGATTGCATAACTTCTCTTTGGAATTTCAGATATTAATTATGAATTTCACTTAAATTCTCAGATTTAATTTTAATTCCTTTACATAATTTTGCATAGCATATAGTAGTGCATTATTTGTCACTATGCCAAACTTTTATTGTTATGAGTAGATATCCAAGTCATAAAACAACAGAAATATTTTTGTCAGTGCTTAGTGGATTTTACTACTAATGATTATGAACACAACATTAAAATATACAACAGACTACTCCAACAGTTAGGTAAATAAGACATTCATAGTTTACATGTTATTAACGTTATGCCATAAATTAATGTAAAATTATTTCAAAATATGAAAGAACCCTTAAAATAAAATTTAAAATAGGAAATCAAAGTCATAGCACATCTCAGATATTAAAAAAATGGAGGTGGGTATATTTTGTTCAAATCAGTATGATTTTGTAAAAATGCTCTATTTTATTGGAACAACTTTTTCTGACAAAACCACTTCAATCAAAAATACATTCTGTATTATGCATATAATGTATAGTACATGATATGTACTATATTTTATGTTTGTGTGTACATATATATATGTATGTATAAACATAAATATCAACATTGTGTGTGTGTTGCGTGTGAGATTACTGCAGGTATTAGGTAGCAGAGGTGAACCACTCACACTACATCTATGTTAACAAGTTAAGAAGAGCAACAGTACCAAATCTGTAGTATCAAAGTTAATGCTTTAGGATGTGATATCTGCTGTATACGGACTTCAGGAAAAGGCTCCATATAACTTCGGCAAGCTGTAGTCTGGTCCTGTGAAGTGAACACCCATTAGCAACTACGGTGCATTTTCAGTTCAGTTTTATCAAAAAATAATCCTGTTTGCATGAATTCTGCCATCACATTTGGAGCTCCAAAGAAATAAAACCTACAAAATCCACCAATTCTGTTTTTCTTAGCTTGGCATGTTTTTCTCCTCCTACTGCAAAGGCTGGGCATGTGCTGAACCAGTCCTTGTCATTATTCTTTTTCCTGGCATTTTCAACAGGGAGCCATTGTTTGGTTCCCTCACTTTCACCACTGATCCGTTTGAGTAGTCCAGGGCAACCAGACTTGTTAATTATTGCAAACTTTGGGAAACGAAGGTCATAAAAAGGTAAAAGGAGCAGCAAACACCACTTGCCCCATCTCCCGCCATGAGCAGAAAGAACAAGTAGAAGCAAATTCTGGAAAATGTGGGTTTGTGAAGAAAATATCGTTAACCTAATTCCGTAACAGTGTTTCCTTTCAGGTTTTACTTGATTTCAGGTTTTGACTCTCACTTTTTCCAGGGCCCTCTTATAGCATGGCAATGTGGGATGGAAAGTTTCATGGCAGCGCTGCTACAGTAATAGCAGATAGCCACTGACAGGCACACTCTAAGTATTAGTCTGATATTTTTCATATTATTGTTTTGAAATTTTTTTTGCATCCTTCCACCTCCTAACATACACAGCTCCCTGTAGAGGTTGATGAACTACAGCATTATCAAACTATTTACCACATTACTATGGTAAAAATTCCTTCCAGTCACTGCCTCCCATAATTAACATATCTTTGGCTTGCCACAAAGGATTCACAGGTTTAGGATACTGACTGCTGAGGTAAAAGATTTTTCTGAAGACTGTTCCTTTAGCTATACTAGATTTCTCTTTCCAAGTTTTGTTGCTCAAGAGAAGAAAAGGAGCCTGGGGATGTTTTTTCAGTGGTGAGGGTGAACTTTGGGATCTCCTTCACAGCCAGATGAGAGTACATAGAAAGACTGACAGACCAGGCAGATACTAGGGTTTTATTGATGGCATCTTTAAGTTAGTAATTGCAAACCAATAAATCATCTGACCACCTGCGGCTATGGAATACAGTAATCTTACCACTGCTGACTGAGAAGGAAGGTGACCAGGAGAACATGGCTTAGTTTTGAATCCTCTGCAGGAACACGCAGTAAAAAGTTAAACAAGTGTTGCCTGCTTCTGCTACCCTAATTGCTGCTCCGTCCCCTTTGCGGGAGGGGTGATGGGCTGGACACAATCATCCCATCGAACAGACCCAGCCACAGGTTGGCAGTTGACCAAACTGCTCTACCAACACCAGAGTGCCAAATCTACCCTTCTCAGAGTGGCCAGGGTGAGTCAGCCTTTGAAGAACGTTATCTGCATGTATATCCATGTTGCTATGCAAGTTCTACTGTGTTTAGAAAACTGACAACAAACTGCACAGTTAATCCCCTAAATGAAACAACCAAGACTACAGTAGATAAAACTGAGGATGAGACAAATAGCGGCAAGTTGTGGCCAGAGAGTAAGCTAGCTCGGGTGTGAGGGCTATGGCCTGCATATACGAAGTTGCAGGATCTAAAACAAATATGCAAAAAATGTTTTTTTGTAAGGAATGGTTGGTGAAGACTTTGGACATAGTATTACTGAGGACCAAAGATGAAGGAATGGGAAGTGAAGAGGGCAGGAGAGATACTAAGCAGAGTATTTACTTACAAGGCATCTCATCTCTACAGGTGCCTCTGTTCCAAGCACAGGAAACTTGAAACTATTCAGTAAGGTCCATAAGACCATGAGAAAAGACAAATCTATATGGATGCAGCAGGCCACCAACTAAACAGAAGGAAACCTAACTATCCGGAACAAAACCAACAGCAATAACAACAAACACATTTTGGGATGTACAGATTTTGCAAGCATATAAAAATATATATGTGACCGACTACAGCATATATTGTCTGATACTGTTTTCCATTGCTTCAAGAAAGGGAAATCAAAAATATGCACAAAATTACACTGTCACCTTGCAAAGAGATGATGGTTTTCATGAGGCATAGTCCAGCACAGAATGCCTCCATTTCTAAATTAATGAATTAAAAGTTTAATGGCTTTTGTTTGTTATGTCCCTAACATAGGAGGATTTGTTACTATATATGGGTGTGTAGGGAAGAGATTGCAACTGACATTTTGAGCAAAAACAAGTAGAGCAAAGATAGGCATGACTGATTCTTCCAAAAAACATCAGACAGTTTTGCAATGAGTATGCAAGTCTGAACTCTTTCCAGTTTTCAACCAGCAGTATAAGGTTAGTTCACACTAGGGTTTGATTTTTAATTCTGAAATACTTACTTCGTTTTTACATTACTGTCACTGTTAAATAATTAAATGAGATCCTGTAGAAGAAGAAAGGTCAGAGACATCTTTTCTTAACGAATCAAAATTACAAATATTTTATTGGTAATTTAGTTTGTTTACACTGTGTGAACCACAATAGTTACTATTTTAAGTGACCACAGAAAATGAAATATAGAATTATTTTACACAGCTATACAGAACAATAAAAAAAAATCCTTTTAACATTTTTATTTCAGTACATACAACATTCTCTTGTTAAGCCAACTGTGTCTCAGGTAAGGGACAGTTTGGGATAGTGAAATATGACAGCTCACAGTAGATGCTCCATACGCGTTGAATTTTGCATTTTATTCTCCGAGGTGTAGTACCAGTGTTATCAGTTCAGTCCACCCAGTCTGAAATTCCCTCTCTGAATTCTCAGAGCATTGTATGCAGACAGAATTCAGAGCGGCTGAGGAAGTAAAATCTAACCATTATCTGAAGGCCAAAACTCAGAGATGTCCTGTAGTTCATTTTATTTTTTCATCTCAAGCCATTCTGTGTTAACTCTTCAGGCCACTGGGCCTGATGACACTTCCTTTATGTCAAACCACTCCAACCAAGTGCACCAAACTCCTATATAAGATGCACATGTCCCTCTTCAGTTTTTCTGCTATACGCAACCCCCTGTTTGAGGCTGAACTAGTTAGCCTTATACAGGCTGTTTACTGCAAGAGCTTTTACTTTCTAACTTTTCTAGACAACTCCTTTGTCAAAAAAAATCCTTATACAGGTGTTTTTAAAAAGCTCATGTTTCACCCTAATTCTGCTCCAATTGAAGTGAATACTTCAGTAGATTCAGGAATAAACCTGTACTGAGGACTTTTGAGAATGCCTGTCTTCAGTATGAGAGATTCAATTCTAGCTAGAACATAGGCACATCTGAATTCTCCTGTATATTCTTCTAAGTGTATGAGAGCATACTTTTTAAATTTTTATTATAGGAAATGAGAGCTTCAGTAAAAATACTGCTTTGAAAAATACTGAAAAAAAAAAAAAACGGAAAAAAGTGTGCTAATAAGTATATATTATTCCTGAAAAGTAGGCAGTATCTATGCACTTCGTCTGCAAAACCTAAATGTCTGACTTAGGAGGACTTAACAGGGAATTAGTCCAGGCAAAACAAAAGTATGTTACACGGTTGCCAATATAACAGCTATATTTTAAATAAAAATAACAATAATATACATGTACAATATTGTAATGATATAACTTGAGGAAAATAACACTGACCAGTATCAAACTTAGGATTTAACTGATTATCCATTCTTAATAGATGAAATGCATTTCACAGAAATACCTGCAGGCAGGGTGAAGTGGAGTGATATTCACGGCTTACCATGAGAAAGTTATTGTGTAAACAAGTATGATTAATATTTTTATAGTCAAACTAGTCAATTATTACCTTCCTGGATAGAAGAAAATGAATTAATTTCATTTAAAATCCTAAACTTCTACTTAACAATTTAGGAACTGGCAAAGAACATCATTGTGACTTATTTTCTTGGTAAAAATTTAATGAACAAAACTTTAAGTAGATTTATATTCATAAAAGTTTAGCATTTTAGCAGTTCGGTGTATGTGCTACAGAAAGATGGTAACAGCAACCTAATGGTAGAAAACATACACACTTGCACACACACTTACATACACACACATGCACATGCTCCAATGCATGTGCATAGGTCCTCAGCTTGTTTATACAGGCATAGAGTCATTAGCTTTTGATGGGGCAATACCAGAAATGGGGTTCACCTTACCTATTTTTAGGTGTCTACAAGGTATGCTGTAGATGCCTAAAGTCAGGTGAGATGATCCTCATTCCAGGCAACACCAGCTGAAGATTTTGTGAAACCTGTTTTCAACCTGAGCATATTTAAGGCACTTGATTAAAAAATATCTGAAGTTAATCAAGGCTGATAAAAAGGTAAAAATCCTTACATATGAAATTTGGAAATTAAAAAAATTCCTGAGTTTTGATAAATATTTCTATTATAATAAGATATCATGTCTACTGAAAACACTGCTTTTAAAAAAGCATGTTATATGATATTTTTTCTTGAAAATCTCATGCCTTAGTGCACAAAATATGTTAATAAGTCTTTGGGGACATCTGCAACAAATTAGTAGGAAATGAAAAGCCAAAGAATGACCTGTCACGTATGTACAAAATGTGAATTGCTCCCGGCAATAAGCATCATGTTTACTACAGGCATCTTTACCTTTCCGTTTTCTTACAGGGTCCTGCCCATATTTTAATACTTTACAATTTATTATGCTTCACTAAACTATTTACAGAAGCAGAAAATAATCACACACCTTCTTAAGCCCATAAGCATGGAACTACAGAAGTAAAGCATATCCTGAAAGAGTATGAAGACTAGTGTGCTACATAGTACTGTTTCTTAGAAGTACAGTCTGTGAATTATTTTCTTTATGAAGATTAAAATCTAAATGCAAATAGAACTTCAAATTCACTGTCTCCCTCTGTTTTGCTTTGTTACATTTTGTACTATCTGCTATTTCTAAAGGATTTTGCCCCAAAACAGTATTTGGATTGCAACAGTTGTAATTTATTGCAAAAGAATCTTGAGTAAACAGTCATCAGGTTCTCAAATGCCCACAGTCAACAAGGGACACAACCAATTTGTTTTCAGTTAAAAATAGCTAGTTTCCAATATTAGCCATAGTTTCTGCAGTTCTATGACTATACGCATTTGCTTTTAAGTGTTTTTCTCTCCTCTGCTGTCATATGAAACACAGATAACATGGAGACAGTGAAATAGTGATCATATCCAAAGTGCTGCCAAATGCACTGAACATACAAACTGGTGACAGAATGGTATTTATAGAGGTCTTGCAAGTTCCTTGTAAAAATAGTAGGTAAAAACAATCATCAAAGTGCAATGCACTTGCAACTGCAGCCTTTAATATTTTTATTAGCTACCTCTACAATACCCCAGTAAAAAGTCTACTTTTTTATATTTAAATCTGTATTACAAAATATTTTGGGTTTTATTTTTTAAAAACAATAGTGATGGTTGTTAATCTGCTTTATAAAAGATAATGTGTGGAGTTATATATAATACTGGCATTGATCCAATTAAAGTTATATTATACTACTTACTAATTACTGTAACTCCAGTTCCTACAACTGTTATAGTTAATACAAATGATTGTTTAATATACAGGAAGTGGGGATCATTTGGAAGTGCTGATTCAGAAGTATTCAAGTGCTAACAATGACCTGTTATTTCTATGTTTTTCTTCATGTTCTATAAATGACCATTTTACAAATGTCTGTGATTTTGAAAGTTACACAGATTTTGGGCAATTATTATTTATGATTTCCTTTTTTGTGCAAACACAAAACGATTTTTCTAAAGGTTCTTTTCTCCTATCAAAAGTAATTGCCACTCTTACTCAAAAAGGCACCAGCATTAGTTTAAGAGAATATACCTTTTATGCCTGTTTTATGAAGAACTGTACTTGTTACTGGAACGGAAATTATCATATCCGTGATCATTAGCTTTGAACTTTAAACAGGACTGCCTTTCCTCCAGGGACAACAGATCTTTGGATTGGCACCAGCAACACAAACATGACTGTTAAAATAGAAGGAATAAACATTCAACATCATTTTGTTTTGCCAATGTTGCAAAATGCATTGAAACACTGTGCTAATTCAGTGGTAAAGTAGGAAATGGAAAATGGGTAAGCTATCACTTTTGTGTTACAGCGTAAGCCAAGAAATATCGCTAAGTTCTGCTTTGCCCAAATGACAACCTACTAATTACTGAGATATCCCATTAATAATCTGAGGATTGAATGGCAGGAAGAATAATGTTCTGTCCACAGGCGTATCAGTCTGAGTGTGATCTGCAATTCTAGATGCACCTGAAAATAAAATTAGACTCCTTCTTGTCATTTCTCCAAGAATCTTTCCTGTAAAAATGTATGCACAGTAATCTAAACTTCCTGAGTAAGATGCTGCTATTTAGTTGATTTTTAGGGGGAAAAAAAGAACCAAGCAAGAGAATGGCAAAAAAACTACAGTTCAAAAAACTCCCAGATGTACTGCAGTCCCTTTGCTGATGGTATTGTCTGCTCTTTGGGTGCTGAAAGTCCTTTTGGGACTCCTGATAAGCAGGTATTACATGGTTTCCAACATGGAATTTTCCTCTCCTCATGTCTACTTGTTCCAAACTCAGCACCCAGTTCTATAGATCTTGATGATGTACTCTCGACTACAGTAGTTCAGGGAGTCAGTAATGTAGACAGGGAAGATAAGACTCACACTAAAGCCTCTGTAAAATGTCCTACCATAATTATGAGGGAAATATCACAACACTACTAGATATTGAGTTGACTTATTTCTGACTGAAGGGTATAGCTAGTAAAGGATTTGGACAACCTGGCAATAGGCCTCGCAGTGCCCAACTGTTAAATGCTTGGTACCAAAAGAGAAATCTAAGACTTTGTGCTAAGCAAAATAAGAATCCTGATAAAGGGCCTAAAGACAGTTAGGGGCCTCAGGAATGCTCTAAAACCGCCACACTCTGGTGCTGTTGGGCATCAAATCTGGACATTTTCCGAGCAGAATTGATAGAGCTGGGCTGCTAGAAGGCTGAAGGGCTGGTGGAAGACGGTAGAATTGGGCTGCACTCCACATGGGATCCAGAGCCTCAAATCCTATGCAGAGAATTAGTGCCCACGACTCTTCTTTCAAACCAAGGCAAAACTATGAAAAGGCCCAACTTTTCTTTTTAAATGGAGCTATGGGAAAGGGCCGAGAGCATACTGATAGCCTCTTTGTTACATAACTGCCTCAAGTGCTCAGTCAGGATGCAGGGAATCTGCAGTCAGTGTCCTCTGTGTTAGGTTACAGAGGATGTGTCTACGTGAATTGTTGCAGAGAAGCTGTTTGCCAGCTCCAGTCAGGAATTGATGTAGCCTGATTAGCATGGTGATGAGAAGGTTTATTATACACTCTTCTCTTTTGCTTTCTCTTTTTGTCCCTATGAATCTTTAATTTCTTTCTATGTAGCTTCAGTGGGAGAGGGAGAGAATACCTATCATAACCCAATTAAAATTTAAAGTAACATTTAATTACCATTTAAAGCACTTTGTGCATGTTATGGAAAGAATTTTACCGCTGATATCATGTTTTAACCAAAGGAGCAGCTGCAGAGTCTCTTACCTTAAAGCAGTTCTGGAATCTTTTGCTCACTAAATACAAAGCTATAGGATTGATGCAGGAATTCAGGGAAGCCATATTAATACCAATGTAGTCCATCACAAGAAAAAAGCTGTGGGAAAATTAAAGTAAGTGAGATACTTCTCATTTTTTCTGAAAAGGCTTAGTAGAGCTTAGTAACATAGAATTTGGATTCTGCTTTACTCACCAAGACTATTAAATATAATAATAGGAACACAGTTTATATGACTAGGATGAGCTCACAGAGGTAATAACTATGCTTCATAATAAAGTTTGAATCATTAGGCCATTATCATGAAAGTAATTACAGAAGATACAATCACCTTAATTTTGGGGAGGAAAGATTTATCATGTTTTCTTCACCAATTTAATCCTAGCTTTTCTGTTGAAAGCGAGAATGGGGACACAGTGTAGGCAAGTAACAAGGCAGTAGGACAGATCCAGAAAGAATCAGGAGGAAGACAAGACAAACAGCACAGAAGCCATGTGCTCCTGGGACTCCTTGTAATTTCCTGACTCTGCCACTGGAGTAAAACCAGAGCATACACGGTGAACAAACAGAGAGATCTTCAGACACACAGAAGAAATTAGTTCATTAGGAAATCCAAATATGCTTAGCGAGAATAAATAAAGTTAGCAGTACACAGGCATTTTGCAGTCTCACCTTAAAAGTTCACATCTATTTGGGTCTTTCTGATCATAAATAGTGAGTTTCAATATTCTGCTTAAATGAAGTGGCAGCCAACACAAGGCAAAAACAAGCACCAGACAGAACACAGTTTTGGCCACCTCACGTCTCTGAAAACAAAATTGGAAAGAATAGCATTGTAGCTTCTGTCTCTCGCTCCATTGTTGTTGTCTTTTAGTATCAAAATGTTTGATAAGCAAAAAAAAAGCTATCAAAATATGAGTTAGAAGAACATCTGAGTATCTTATTTTCTTGGAATATGTACTTCACTTTGAGATCTCTTCTATCGTTTTAGTGCCTTGCACAGATTCTCTGTATCTCCAATTTAAAAAATTATGAACTATAATATGAAAAATCAAGGGCAAACAAACAAACACCTAAATTAAGATAAAAAAGAAATTCTTTTGCTCAACCACTTTCAAATGCCAGCCTGTTTTGAACTGTATTTTCTTGTGCTTTGATTTCAGGTCTGATTTTAAATATCCTGTGGGGACTATGAGAGAAGAGGACCATGCTTGTTTACACTAATGACATTGCAAATTAGCATGCAAACTAAAAAGCTATTAAAAAGGATCACAAATGCACTTTATAGTACAAATGTAGTTTAATTTAAGTTACTTATGTTAATTCTGTTTGGTGCACTACTAGTTTTATGGAATGTGTTTTGTTCTGACATACTGCTAACCTTCCTACCGTTTGGCATGAAACTGACTCAAAATAGCATTCTTACAGCACCAGCTTCTAAATTACAGTGAAATTTTAGTTTTCATTGGAAAATATCCAGCTCTCATAATTGTGAAGAAGAAATAAAAAATAGTTTTGTGACTGTCAGTTAAAGTCTCAGATTTCTGAGGGAAATCTGAGAAATACGAGCACTCTGATATATACAAGTTCAGCAGTACCACTACTAGTAAACTTCTCCTTAGTAGGAACTTCACAATTATCATTTAAGAGGAGAATAATGACATGGCATGTAAGTTATTAAAGTTGCTATTGTCAGTCTCTCTGTAGTCAGCAGACTTGTCAGGGATAAATTTTTACCTGTTTCAAGTGGTCATTTAAAGCTATCTGCATCCCACTTTTCTTTCTTAACATCTCACAAGTCATCAGAGTATAGAAAAATGCCGTGATGGCCAATGGCAAACAGAAATAAAAGCTGAACAGCCACCAGTCTTTAGCTTGTTTGTAAAACTAGAAGGAAAAAGAAAAGCATTGTTAGGAGTTGAATGCTGAGCATTTTGAAAGTCTAATCTAATTGGTCAACCTGTCCTCAAAAACTTCTGTGTAAGGTGTGTATTACAGATGAGGAAACAGGACAAGAGAGTAGTATGCCCAAAGCCCACAAAAAGATAAAGATTTCTGAATGCCCCTCTTTTAACCAATATACTTCAGAAATTTGTATTTCATTTGAACATTATATTCACATACATTTCACATATGTTTGTGAACATTTCAATCCACAGCACATTGAGAAGATTAAAGGGACTGTTTCAGAAAGGTGTGATGTAAACATCAGTGTCTTACCATCATAAAGGATGTTTTTTGTGTGGGGTGAAGCAGGCAAATTCTAAGATCCTTTCCTCTGTACTCCATTGTAATCATGTCAAATGCTATAGCTTCTGGAACAGCTAATATCACTGATATAACCCAGATCAGTACAATTTCAACAGCAGTCCACTTTGGCACTCCTATTCCCTTGATGCGACTCCAAGAAGCAACTGCTCGATACCTGAAGTAACAGGACACATTTACAGATGAAAAGTAAAGAAACCCATGTGGTTTAATTGGCTTAAAGGCAGTTCATTAGTATTACATCAGCTGAATGGAAAGGAGAATTTGAGCCAATGCCCTTATTTAAAAGAAATTTTACGGTGTGGTGAAAAATGGGTCTCACCTATCTATACTGAGGGCACACAAACTCAGGACTGTGATGCCCACGGATGCCTTTTGAATGAAGGGTACTAATTTGCACATTTCAACTCCAAAGGGCCAGTCCTCTGCAAGTAGCTGTGAAAAGAAAAAAACAGGCACAATTGGAAATGACCCATCTTTTAAAAATCATTCCTGTATCTGCAAAGTAAACTTTTCTCTTAATTGTTTTATCCAAGCATGTAAAACTTTGTCAGGAAGAACCATTTCACAAGGGAGTCTCCAAGGTGTATGTCCTAACAACTGGGCAGCAGAATCACAGTCACTCCCTAGCTGTACAAGGACGTGCATAAACGCTTAGTTAAAGCCCTGCAAATTCCACTCATTTTGCTTCTGTTTTAACTTCACCACCTCAGTGATTATAGTGAAAGATGACTCGGTGAATGATGAGTAGGATTGGATTTCCCTCTTCTTTATATTGGCTATTGTCTGTCTTTGGTGTTCATTACTTTTCTTCTTTAAGTGTTCCAGGTAATTATTTATTTACTAGAAATACGGAAAATGACTCGAGACTGATAAGAACAGAGGAAAAGCCAATGTTCGCACACCTGAGGTGGGATTTAATTGAAGCTAGGTGTCTCCCTCAGCTGAGAATTCAGGGAACACTGAAGGGCAATTTATCTCGTAGAATTCAGGGGACTATCTGATGACAACAAGAATTGCCTTAAGGAGGTGCCTTTCCTCTCCACAGAATACTCAGGACGCCTAAACAACCAGTTTGTACTGTCTTGCAGCAGGTAAAGACAGATCCGATGAATCCCTGCACTGGAGTTCTTTGTTGACTGCTTCTGATGTGATTCTATATTACAATACCAAAAGGACTAATTGCATATTCAGCATACTCATATGTGCTATTGAATAAAGACAATAGCACACTGAATTTTAGGTTGGTTGAATTGCTCTTGGATCTTGTATGTTAAAATCACTGATGGTACATTTTAGCTAATTTAGAGGAAAAAAAAGATCTACTGGGTGAATAGCTCAGGAACACAACGAAAACCTTCCTCACAGCTGATGCTATGAACTGTTTGCCTGTAGCTTTAGACAAATTTGATCTTTCTACTCTGTGGTGAGCTACTCTAATGTCTCAAGTACATCACAGCAGGAGCCAAATCCTTCGGCTCCTCATAAAAGCAAGACTCTCCAGAATAGAGGTTATGCCAAGAAACAGAGTGACAATTGTTACATACAGAAGTAAACTGTCTGAGTTTCTGTAATTAGTCACATTATTTAAGCCTATTTCTAGAGATCTGTTTTTTGTTACTTTCTACAAATGAGGCCTTTGGATCTATTGAAGATAGAGGGCTACAAAATGCAAAAGTAGAGGAAACAAAAAGTGATAATTGCCAAAAGGAGATTACAAATCCTTTCCCGCAACTCAGCTCTCCTTGGAATCTTCTTTAGCAATGGGGATGTAAGAAAAGAAGAAATAAATCATCATAATGTATAGATTCTGCTGGGGACCAAAATGATTCAAGATAGGCATGTAGTTGCCTGCTCACATTGGCTTCAATCCAGCAAAAATCTTAAGCACACACACGCATGTAAGGATAAACAATTACATGAACATGATCCAGACAGTTTTTCAAAAACCCCTATACGATTTAAGTACCATTACATTTTAACCCAAAGGAAGCTAGGTGTATTGCATGACTAAATGCTTTTGGAAATCCCTATATAATGCCCACCAAGATTCTCATGAACACCTTCAAAACTGCTTTAGTCCTGTGCTGAAATGGGACCTTTGAAAAACCAGCAGTAGGAAAATTGTATCTTAGCCCAACTTTGATCTATTTCTTCAACGATCTGCTGAAGTGAGTTGAACAGAACAATACTTCTACGAAAATAAAAGAGAAAAACAAATCCTAACAATTTATGCTTCTTCAGAATTTCATGGAAGGTAATAAAACAGAGGAAGCAGGGATGTGACTGTAATAACCACAGTATATATAGTATGTTTTGCTTATGTGATGTGGGCTAATAACTCAGTCTTCGTAATTGAACTATTTCCAGTAAAAGTCTCTCCTGGGAGACTTCTCTAATTGCCATAAGGGGGTGATAGTAACCAACTATTATTAAAATTTCAATGTGAGTAATTACAAGTATTCTAAATATACACTTCATAGAATCGAATGACGCCTGGACTAATTATTTATAATAACGAGGCACTGAACCCCCAGCCTACCACACCCAGTTGCTCTAAAAATCTAGGACTTAGTAGCAAGTATATCTGTATATATTAAACCAGAGATGATTCACAAAAAAGGCTCTTTTTAATCAAAATAGTTTACTCTTCCCCAAACCAAAACTTAGAACTTTGATCAAACATTTCTTGACAGATCTTAACTTGAAGAATTTTAGCTAGAACTAGCTGGTGCACGTGCAAGGCATTTCCTGTCTCTATTCCCTAAAATCACAACTGTTCAGACACACATCGGAGATTTCCCCAGAACTAATTCTTGTTTCTCAGGCACAGATAGTCTCACCTGTGCCCCAAGTAGACTGGATCTGAGCCAGCTCTAGGTTGGGAGCCATATGGCTAGATTATAATAGTGCTGCACATGAGTGAGTACAGCTTACTGACAGAAAGGGTGCATTAGTTTTGGTTTAGCAACACACCAAAATATGAATTGCATTCAGCCAGCTTAAACCAGGGGGAGAATGGACAGGACTGTCTGTACTGGGCTGGAAATATATGATCTACCCTGTAGCTGACATATTTCATTTTAATACATGAGTCATAAATGTCTTCTATCATGATATGCCAAGTGGTTAATATTTTATAGCAAAAATTTGAAAAAACTAACCTAAGCAAAAGGAAAAAGCAAGAACATTTTAAATGTTGGATTCATTCTTCTGTGTTTGTTCCTGTTTGTCCTGTGTATTGCCATCTCCTCAAGAAACTGCACTGAAGTATAGTGAAAATCCAGTGTGAAGTACTGAACACCACTTGTGGTCAAGAACAAAGATTATTCTTACTAAATTATGGATGTAGTCCAATAAAATTTCGTATGGGTAGCAAGATTTTCATAAGATTCATGATATAGTATTTGCACAAAGAGAATGCCATTTTACAAATGACAAATGACTTTGAGTCATGAGATACTTCCAAGCATTGGTAAAAAGAAAAATAATGTTACGTTTTCAGAACTAAAATGCCAAGACAGGCCTACCACTGGCTATATGCTGACTGGTCTTTTCTAATATCTTCTAGTCACTTATTTCACATGGGCAAAGTTTTAACTGCTAAGCCACAGAAATGTGTTAGATTAAATTAAATATAAGAAAAAGACAGAATAAATTGTAGAATGATGTGAAATCATAAAAAACACTAGTTCTATGAAGAACACTGTTCCTGCATCTGATGCACTCCCAGCAAATACTTAGACTAGGCACAGATCTGAGCCTGAACTGATGTGACAGCTGCACAGCTATGAAAGTAGCCCCAAGAGACATTGTGAGTCAGAGACACACCTGTGAATTACAATTCCCACTTCCTCTCGGTTGTGTAGCAGCAGAAGGATGTTAGTGATTTACTGCTGGAATATACCAGCATGAGAGTATGCCAGCATAAGAGTGTGATATTCTGGTCTTGATGGCTCAGCTGCTGTGGCCAGCAGCCAGAAAGCTGATGCCACGGCTCCAACCCACTCCCGTTGACTTTATCCGGTCGGGCATGAAGATGCAGCAAAGTGTCTGCTTATTTATGTCTGTGTCCTAGTCCCAGTACTGAACACACATGAACATGCAAAGCAGGAATTCTTACTTTATGTGTGTATTCAGCGTCAGTCTAGTTCATAGTACAATATGACTTGATTCTCACAGATTATAAATCACAAAGTTACATGTGAAATCAGGCATGCAGCTGTATACCTAATTCATAAGCAACTTTTAAAAATATATTTGTGAAATGACTGGCAGGTTCTCACTGACACATTCCTATCTTTCCTGATACACTGGGAAGACAGAGAGGTCATGCAGACTCATGCATGTAAAGCATTTTCGGTATTTCATAGGAGCAAGTATTTAACTAAATATGAGTTTGCTCAGAAAATTAAGTTTATGGTCAGAGATCGGTCGGACAACATTAAGAAATGTGTTACTACTTAACAGTAATTAGGATTTATTCATATGTCAGGGCAGGAATTGTCTTTCTAGGCAAGAAACTATATTTCCATTTCCCTAATTAAGCTACGAATGTTTTACTGAGTCTGTCTGATAAACATTATAAATCTCAATATGAGGCAAACAATTAGTTGCATTTTCTATTCTTTTATTAGTAACTTCTGTTTATATAAACTTTATTTTCTTAAATACTGAATTAAAATAAAGTAATATACAGAGATCTGGAAAATGACAGAAACTCCATAATGTCTTGTCAAAGTAAAAAGTTTCTGCAATCTCACAACAGCAGTGAAAGGACTGGGGCAAAAGTAACTATTAAGCAAACTGTATTGCTGTAAGGTTGGTAAGTATAAACAGGGCAGAAGCAAAAAACAAGAAGATGAAAACTGGTTTTGAAATTTTTCACACACTTCTTTTCAGGGAATGACAAATGTATACACAACAAAAATATTGCTCTAAACTTACGAATCTACACTGATAGCGCCTAATGTATTTCAGTTTGGAGATCCATCAATAAAACAGTGTATCATGCACTGCAAACAATGTACAGACATTTCTACTACCCAGCATCTTCGACTACAGGCTAGATTCTTCCCACCTAACTACTAACAAAGTTGCCCCTGTCCTCTCCAGAGTCTATGGAGAGAGACAGGTTCCTCCAACAAACGATTCAGATCTTAGGCTGCAGCACCCTTTGCTAAGTGCCTATCTGCATTTGATGACCATACAGGGATGCTAAGCAAACAAAACTTCTAACTTAATATGGTCATAGATTAAACTTTGGGTAAGAAATTCTCAATGCTTGATTTCTGCCGAGAGATGAACTTCGCAAGAGCTCAAGAAAATGGTTCAGGCATTGAAAGAAAGGAAATAATGCACATTTCTCTCAATAAAATGGCTGTATCTTTCTTTAACACCAGAAGGATTAGTGGCAAAGAGCTGTAATAAGGAATAACAACTATATTCTCTGAAGATAAGCACTTGGACTTTTTTGGAAAGTTAGTAAAGATGAACTTTATCATAATGCAGGCTGATTCATGCTCTACAGGTACTTGTATCATGAGAATAACTAAGATCATCATGCAGACATTTCCATGGAAACCCTGTCTTTTTTAGAGCACAGCTGGATTAAGAAGGGGGCCGAACTGAAGCTGTATGGGATATGCAGTCCCTAACCTGTTCTATCTTATCTTTTCAGTGCTTGACAATTCTATATAATGTTCTTTAGCTGTATATTTTTAATGTAATCTCTAAAATACCTTACAGAAGAAGAAATCATTGCCTACAAAGCTGACTTTGGCCTTTGATCACTGGCTTGGATAATGATGGGCTTTTGTTCATACCCGGAAATTTCTTTTTTCCACTCATACATCTTGCTCTGAGATAAAGGAATCTGTGACAGTTTTTCTAGGTATAAATTCTTCCTCACTCATTTGTGTCATAGCAAATTAATAGCCAGAGTTCAGAAAGCCACACAAGTGCCTGTAGACTATGCATTGATCCCCCACATTTATTTCTTTGTGTGAACATTTGAAGCAAAACTATGATCTGGCGAAAAGTGTCTCTGCTGTTAACAATCTACTGGAACACAATAATATACTGGATTTCATACAAGAGAATAACCACCACAAAATTATACTTGAGAGAGAGAAGTGCTTATGTTTCAAAAGAGAAGGCATAGTATTATATTGAGAAATGACTCTGTTTTTTTAAGTATGTGCTCCTATATCATTATAGACATATGCATGGGAGGCAGAGCTAATGTTGTGTAACAACATTAAGCTTGGAATTTTCAGTCTTCATGTTGTTTTGATGTCTTACAGATGAGAATTACCACCTTTGTCAACTTGTGAAACTGAGCATAAAGCTTCCAGAACTGCAGAGCTATACAGTCAGGCAAACAAGCTGCCACTGTTTTAAGTCTTCCATGCATTAAGTGCAGAGAAGGACAAACAAAGCTCACTGACCACTGGAATATAATATTTCCTACTCTACTCTTCTGCTCACACTCAGAACTGTTGTTTGCCGCCGTGTTTGCCTTGAATTAATGAAGACACCCAAACTCAGTCTGTTTCAATGAAGCAGTTGATCCAGACATAAAAGCATCTTCCTATCCTACATAACTAGTAGTAATTTGGCACAGGATCTATGCTGCCATAATATTACATACTGCAGAGTGATTGTCTCACTCTTTTCTCTACTTCACATTTTGCAGTTCTGGGGTTACAGCCAAAGCCACACTGTTTACCAGGACCCTGAAAGCTGAAAAGGTCTTCCAGGTTCTGCAAGCCAGAACAGAAATCCTCTCATTCACTTGTTCATACAGCTTCCTGATTGCTTGAAAGTTTGCAATATTTTCCATTTGCAGCTAAATGTCTTAGTCAACATTCAAATTTATCAACTGCAATGGACTAATTAGCATCTTACACATTAGACTGCCTTTTTCTTGTCTCAAAATATAGTAACATCTGGTTTTCCTTAGGTAGCCTCAACTGAGTGATTTGTATCTTCACTGGTGTATTTTTTTCAGCTACTTAAATATTCACTTCACTTAAATACTCACAAGGGACATCTTTTGCAGTCATCACATTTAATAGCTAATAAAATTATTATGCTCCTAGTGAAAATTCTGAGTTATCTGTTATGGATCTGTCTGGAAAGTGTTCACAGACACTTCCATACTTTCCAGTGCAACTGTTGTTGAGTAAACCCATGGCTTTTTTTTAAACGTAACACACTTTTTTTCTATGTAGCTGTCTAGTTGTGTATCTGACAGCAATTTTGAAGATCTGTTTCATTCACTTTATAAAGTTGTTTCAAATTGCAGGTTACAACTGCTAAGTATACTTGATTTACAAACTAAGACTTTGCTAACTTTTTTTCCCCATACTACTAGTTGATTATAGCCAGGTTTGATGACATTACTGTGTTGTCCCTTATAAGGCAGCTCTGCAGTGGATTTAAATGGAATATGGAATTGATAAAAAGTTATCAACTCAAATTACACTCAAATGCTTCAATTTTGATGAAAAATCAAATAAATACAATCTATGGTCTGTTTTTTTCCTGCTTACATTTATTCAAAAATCCAATTTTAAAATAGTAAATATTTTACTCAATATTCTATGGATAATGTAATTTTAATGTGGGCTCTTGGTTAAGATGAGTGGCAGTGTGGAAGTTTTATCACCTGAGAGCTTATGCTCAGCTCCTAGCATTATTATTATTAGCACAGTAAGAACCCTGGACTTACAGCTTGTATAATATTTATCAGCATGCACTCTGACCTTTCATTTCTCCAGCTCCAACCTACTCATGATGATACACTTGATATTCAACCAAGATAAGGACTGCAACACATTATTGCTTTTCATCACTGATGTACTTAATTTTGATGTGTCTGTGTCCCTGTGATTGCAGGGAGCAATTGTGTTACTGTACGAGCAACTGTGTTATTGACACACTATTTTTGCCTTAAGAACGGATGGAAAAAAAATCTTTCCGTTCAGTTAACCGTTTCTTACAATTTTAAAGTTACTCAGAACAGTTAATCCTCAGTATTTTTTCTCATAAATTCCCCTCTCACTCAGAAGGCTGGAAGCCTCATCTGAGAACTCTGATAAATGTATACTATGGAAATTACTGAAATTACAAATTGAAGCAACTTTCATGTAATCCATATTATCCAGCTCCACAGTTTGACACAATTATGATGATTGTAAGTTCACTGCTTCACATCTTCAGAAGGATAAAGATACAGCAGTCTCACCTTTCAACAACTTCTGGGAGTAATTGCAGCTGATATAAAAGACTAAACTCGAAACCTGTCACTTCAACATGGCTTTCCAAAGCTAAAAGTAACAAACCCCAGAGTTTAAAACCATGCATATGGAGTGAGGAGAAGGAATTGACAGACGAGAGCTCTCATGTTCACTTTATGCCATAGCTGATGTTCACTCAGCAACCTAGACTGTAAACTTCTGGGGTGGAAGGCAGTCTTGTTTTCCCATCATCCCTCCCAGAAGTCCTAATCTTAACTAGAGGTTGCATTCACCTCGAATTCGTAATAACAAATGGACTGCTCAAACTGCATAGATAAGACATAGATTGCACTCCTTCTGCGGCAAGCTTTATCACGTTAAAGAGTGAAGAAGGTGCCAGAGCAGCAGGTGTGGCTTACTCCCCCTCAACTGCTCATGCTGCAACACTCTGGTAGGAGTGCAACAGCACATCTCACAGCCACTGGATGTTTAAAACAAATGCAAAGCTCTGTCCGCCGCTCTGTCAAGCCCTCAGTTTTAACAAGCTTGCTTCCTTCAGCACAAGGAGCTGAGCAGTACCCACACTCGTGGCAGGAGAGGTGCTTCCCTGCCTCCTCTCCATCCCTTGGGAAAGGGAGGGAAGCCACAAAGCTAACGCACTCCTCATTTATTTCCTTCAACCCTGGGACAGTTTCTGTTTCCAGGTGACCTGCAGGGCCAGGTCACCTCCAACCACAAACAGCCCCCCTCTGCCCCAGTCCCAACCCCAGCCTCCAAGGGCTGAGACTGGGGCAGAAGAGGGGGCACTCAGAAGGGCGACATGTGCCTCCAGTACCATGCCCTGGCAGGTTTCTGGCCTAGGGCTCAGCCCCCAGTGTCTCCCCACCGGGCTAGGCGGCGTTTCAGCGGGGAGCACTGCCACGTCCATGCGCGGGCCCTTGGCCCGCTGCCCCCTCACCTTGTAGACATTGATGGGGATGTCGATGATGATGTGGAGCAGGTCCCCCAGGGCCAGGCTGGCGATGAGGATGTTGGGCCCGTTCCTCATGCACTTGTTCTTGTAGATGATGCGCAGCAGCGTGGAGTTGCCGATGATGCCCAGCACGAAGACGAGGCAGGACACCACGGTGTTGATGTACTTGAAAGTCTCCTTGATCTCCGTCTGCCCCGTGCACATTGGGGGCGAGGCCGAGCGCGGCCTCCCGCCGGCGGCCCCCCCGCCCCTGGGCAGCGTGGCCGGCCGCGAGGCGTTGGGCTCGGCGCCGCGCAGCCCGGGGGTCCCGGCCGTCTGCGGCACGGCGTCCGCCGCCGCCGGGCTCTGCCTGCCCAGGCCCGGCGGGCGCAGGGAGCCGTCGCCCTCGGCGGTGGCGGCGCGGGCGGCGAGCAGCAGCAGCAGGAGGGTGGGCAATCGCCAGAGGCGAGCGGCGGGCATGGCGCTGCGGCACGGCCGGTCCCTCGGGGGGCGCCCACCGCGCTCAGCGCCGACCTGCGCGGAGAGAGGGGACAGGGCGTCAGCGCCGCGGGAGCCCCCGCGCCTGGCCGCCATTCCTGCTGCCGGGGGGCGCCGCGGCGCGGCCGGCGCAGAGCCGCAGTCCTCAGCGGCGCCCGCGGGGAGCCTGCGCAACGCCTCGAGCCGCCGGCCGCGGGTCCCGCTCCGCCGCGCTCACCTCCCGCCGGGCAGCTCCTCTCACCGGGCCGAGCGCCGCCGAGGCTCCCCGCCCGCCGCCGGCGCGGCGCTGCCTGCCGAGCGAGGGAAACGCGCTCCGCCAGTTACGGCGCTCCACGCCCGGCTCGCTGCCCGCCTCCCCCCAGCCCCGGGGCCAGCGGCTGCCGCTCGCCCGCGACGGGCGCTCCGGGAACCACCGGGGCTTGCGGCAGGGCGCGGCGGCTGTCAGCAGCGCACCAACCGCGGCGGGCTAAAGCCGGGCCGGTGCGGCGGGGCCCCCCCTTTTCTGAAAGATTCAATCGCATCTGTCCCATCCGTCACAGCCAGACCCCACCCGCGCCCTCCCCCCGCGCCTCCCCTCCCGGCCTCGTCCCTCGGCCAGGCCCGCTGGGCCGCCCTCCCGCCGGCCCGCGGCGGCTCCTGTCGGCGGCGGGGGGCGGACGGGGCGCCGCCCCCGCCCCGCTCCACCGCCTCCTCCCGGCGGAGCCCCAGCGCGGCCGGGCGGGCTGGCGCCGCGCGGGAGCTGCTCGTGGCGGGGGGGGGAGGGGGCGCGTGCCCTGAGGTGCGTCCGTTAAACGGTCGCGGGCATCGCCCCGTCTAGCCCGGGCAGCCGGTACCTCGGTGTCCGGCGGGCGGTGTGCCGTGCTATCGCCGTCCCTTTCCGCAGGCCGTCCTCTTCCTGTGCGATTTTTTAAAAACAATTTTCCAAGCAAAATGGTTGTTAGAAGGTTGGGGGGGGTTTTTTGTTTTTTTTTTTTGGGGGGGGGGGGGTTGTTAGAGGACGCTTACGGGAACGAAAAGGTGTTTTCTCTGCTGTCTTTCCCGAGACCCATTTCCAATAGGTGCTGCCTTCCCTCCGCGTTTTGTTCACCGCTGCGAACAGCCCTCTACACATCCAGAGTGGCTGAAATGCGGGAGAAGTTGCTTGTGCAATGCGTGAGGGATTAGTGCCGCGTTTTTAAAGCACTTTGCGAACCTACTTTATATAAGGTAGGGGCACCTACTTCATATACTATTTGTATTTAGGAAATAGTACTTTTTGACTTGTCTTAAATTGCAGTGATCCAGCTTGGTTATCTCATCGTTAGAAACACATCTGATCTCAGCGAGCCCTGTCTTGTCATCGGGCCCCTCAGTGACGATAAGGAGCACCCAGATTTGTGCAGTGTTTCATGGAGAGTCCGAACAGCCTCTAGGGTTGGAAACAATTGCACATCTAACTAAGAAGAATTAAGTTTAAAGCTCTTTTCCAGCCTCTCTGCATATCTCCATGATCTTTTGAAAATGATGCTGAAAGCTAAATGATAAGCAGAAAATGAATGTATAAGCACTTATGTACACAAGTGACCTGCTCACACTATTGACATACTCTGAGGAGAAAACACCAACAAAATACTGTGCTTTCAAACCTCTCCCTAAAATCAGTCTGAGCTATTTCATTTTTTTTTCCTCTCCAGCATCTCCTGCTAACACCCTCCCGAGCCACTGGAGCAGCCAGCCTTTTCCCTTCCTCTTTTTGCTCCCTTTTCACATCTTCATCTTTGTTTAAAATGTCTCCCACATCCACTGCCTCTCTCACTTAACCGCTCCTGATCCATTTCCTGGTTTAGTTGGCATATTCATTTTTTTCCTTATTTCATTTGGTGGTATTTGTAAAATAAAGGCACCAGAGTCACTCGTAAGCTGTATGAGTGTAGTGGAAGCTGACTACTCCAGCTGGAGGAGCAATTTTTGCAGGTTCAGACTTCTTCAGATTATGTTTTGCAGTAGGGTAAGTTTTGCAGTACCAGCTGATTCCACTCTCAAGGCATAAGTGTCCTTGACAAAATTGGGTTAACCCCGTAGTATTCTCAGACCTGGGGATTTAAAGTCTTTTCAGTTTTCAGGTCTGCATTTTCTGCATTTCCAATTCTGTGATCTCTAAGGGAGCAATGTTTTGCTAAATGCAGTATTGATTTGTATTAGAAGCTGCTGCCAACTAACATAGCATTAACTTTTATCTTGAAGTGCTTGTTACTTGCAGGGTTACCTGCTAAGTGTCTAAAACTCCTAGGCTGATCCTGACCACCTAGAAATAGATTGCAACTGCACTGATAGATTTTTGCTAACATTTTTGTTAGTGCAACTGTACTAGCTGTATTTGCTACAGTTTGGCAGGAACATTTGCTACCACTGAAGTATCAGAAGTGAAAATCATAGAAATAGCATTAGGATATACAGCACTCCAGACAACTGCCTATACCTTAAACAGATTTACTCTGCAGTACTGCACAAAGTAGGTCTATGGGACAAAGCATCTAAACTGTTTATGGCTGCCAGCATTTTATCTGTACCAGCTCTTTAACATAATTACTATTGGTTATGATGAACCATCAATAATGACAAATTTGGTGGCTCATCAAAAATGATGGGATAGACAAGGCAATACCATCCTTCTTGTTTCTATTCTGTTTTTTCAGGGATTAGAATATCTGAGATATTAAAAAGAGCACATGTTATCATGCAAGTCTTCCTTAACTGGGGAGAAGCAACAGAAAATATATTTCCACAGAAATGTATGTGAATATTAAAAGAATATTGAACTCTGAGAGCATAGTGACTATCTTGGCAAATTCACTGTTGTTTAATGAAGAAGCAGCTAACATGAAATAATCTATTTTGCAACAAGAGAAAAACATCTGTAACTATAATAGACTGGTGCCCTTAAGTGGTCAATGCCAATTAAGTTAGGAAATAAATTCCTTACTGAATTGTATGTAATTCATTACATAAGATTATGCAAACTGTTCTTAGTGTATCTGGACTTTTTTTTTTAATAAAAAGCAGAAATACTCCCTTTTCTGTAGAAAGTTCAGTTCTCTACGAAACAGGGAAAGTTAGATCACCATCTAAAAGATTCTTCAGACTGTCTGATGTTCATTTTATTATGTTCCTTACTTCCACTGGATTCCATCCCACTGTCTGTTAAAAGTTCTGTGAACCATAGCCAATGGATATTTTAATTCTGAGTCGGATGCAACTTCGTCATCAGTGACTGATAATGCTCTGACAACATGTTTTGGAGTATCGTACACAAAATGGGTAGACTTGGTAATTTGTAATCTCTGCTACAATGATTTTCAACATCAGAAAGATTTTCAAAATTGTTCCATTACATGTAGAATAAATCATGAGTCAAGATTATAGTATCAGAACATATTAACACCATCTTGAGACACACCTCAGGAATGTATATTTTAATTCATTTTCTATTCAGTGAATCAATGGGAATTTTGTCATGAGCTTGCAGGTACCTTAGCAGATCTTGTTAATTATCTATTTACATCTTTCAATATCTAAGTGTCTTTGAAAAACTGCCCCATTAGGCCTGCTTTTCCTTTTATTGAAGCCAGTGAAAAATTTCCTACTAACTAGGACAAATTCAGGATGAATAGAGAGAATAGCAGCCTCGGTGTGAGCTACTCATTACATGCACGAGGTGAATTAAAGTCTGAACATTGTTTTCTGTATTTTAAAAGTTACCATATTAACTTTTTTCTATTTTAACAAAATAAACAAAATATACTTTGAGAAATTCAGAAATTAGGATATTGCAGGACATAGTTATATCATAGGACATAGATATTATCTGGACATAGTTATATACTAGACAGATGATGCAGAAGAATAACACATCTGTCTCAATTTTGTTTTCCTTAGTCTAAATTCATGCCAAAATGGCTTTGAAAGTGTCTTTTCTTTTCAATGTGATGCATAGCTATGTTTTGTCTTTTCTCATACAGAGCTAAGCAATTTCTATAAAATACGGTGCTTGTCTTTCAATTGCAGTGTATTGAAGTTACACCTAATTCTTGAAACAATGTGAACAATGTTATCACATTAAAACAGTGATAGTAGAAATCACAAATGAAACATGAAAGTTGAGAGCAGATACCTGTTTTTATGTAGGAGTTTACACTGTAAACCACTCCATCTTTTATCTTGAAGATGTAAAATGCATAACAATGAAAGACTGAATCAAATTGGTACTAGAGAGTTAACACTTGGTTGTCTCTTATAGTCCTTATTTATATGATTTCAAGGATTTTTAGAAGGAGTAAAGTTCAAGCTTTAAGTCAGACTGCTTGCCAGCTGAATTATGTTATTTTCTTCTCTAAGATTAAAAATAATATGGCATTCAGTAAAACACATTCTCCTCATCCTTCCTATTCAGCATCAGGAAAGGAAATCACAATGTAAATTAAAATTCTAAAATTAAAGTAGTAGCATGTAAATAACTCGACGTAAGCTAAAATACACTTAATTGCTGTCTTTTAAGGGAAAAGCTACAAGAAGAAGTTTGGGGATGTAGCTGGAGGTGTGAATGAGCAGCATTTCTGAATTTTTCTGAAATAATTCAGGACACTATTTTCCATAGTAATTCAATAGAATGAAGGTGACCAAGTTTAGTTTTAAATTCCAGCCACAGTAGGAGGTTGGATCGGAATCTCCCAGGAAGCCTTGATAAGATCAGTTGTAAACAAAAATGTCAATTTTTTTGCTGCTGGGAATGGTATGAGTTTCTTCAAAGGAGGTGATAACTGGCCATACATTGTTTATGTTGTTGCAGAGAGATCACTGCAGGAAAGCCTTTCAAGTCTGGATTAAACTAATTTCCAGACAAAATGTCTGACCTCAGCAAGAAGTGTAGTGATTCACTCATCTGTGCTTTTCTGCAAGTGTAGCCACATAATACAAACAGAACTTTCATCTGGATCGAAGGAACCTACCACAGTATGCTGACTTTAAATTGCACTGGTAAATTGTACACCAGTCAAACCATCCGGTTAAAAATAGCTAGAATAAAAAAAATCACACTGTGAAATAAAAGAAGGCCAGGGAGAGATCTTAAGGACCGGGCACCTGATTGTTGATAGACCACTTGTTTGCTCCATCCTTGCATCTGTTCAAGAGTGTTCAAAATAGCTCCAAGACAAAACTGTTACAGAGGGCCGGCCCTAAGCAGTGTCAATGAAAGCTAGTTCCTGCCACCTGGCTTTGGAGCTTCTTCTGTGCATTAGCATAGACAGGACTTCACTTCCCAACAACTATTCCTGGGAATCTCTACAGGGGTTGGAGAGGGAATCACTTCTATTTCCAAGGCAACAGTAGTTCCCTCAAAGGGACTTTCACCAAACTGCCTAGTTAACAGATTAATACCCAGGTAAATAAGCAAGAGTTAGTGTTTAGTTACCATGTACCTCAAGAGGTGGGACTTCTGCTTATGAGGATGACTGACTGGAAGCTATTCCGATGTTCATAGTTCAAAGTTCATAGTTCAGATGTTCAAAGGCTTTCTGCAGATGTACATAATGTCCATCTTTTTCTCCTATGTGTATAAAATGGTCAAAAATCTTATGTGAGCAAATAGGTCTTCACTGATCACACATTTGAGGAAACTTTTATTTCACAAAAATGTTGGATTGTGGAAGAAAAAACTATGTTTGGTCATCTTCTCTGTTTTGGAGGTTGACAGTATATTTCCATGGAAATAGTTGAGTAGCTTGTTAGCTCTTAGCATGGAGAAGGACAGAGCAGTCTTGCTCAGGTCAGTGAAGCATGAAGTTGGTACCCGCAGGTAGCTCTGACTACTTTCAGTCCTACTGGTCACCACATTTTTGGTAATAGGCATTTGGAGGTCCAGAACATGGCCTAATGAATCATTCTTTTAAATCAGTATAGCTGCTTGCTGATATTACTACTTTAACTACATCTTTCCATGAACTGCTGAAGGTTTTGTGTTTCTACATAGACATTCTGTAGTTACTGTAGATGCATGTCTTCTCAGTGGCTCATCAAATGCAGTCCTTACACTGAAAACAGGCATGTATTATTGTTGATCTTGTATGTTTTTTTGCATAATCTAGTCTGCACCAGTTAAAAAAATGTGCTCAAGGAGTAACACCTACTTCTCCCTTTACGTGGTAAAGACTCAAACTATGAGTCTCAGTTTTACACACATCTGTATTTAGTGCTAGAGGATCATACAATGTTAGCCAAAGGAAATCAGGAATTCTGTCTTCCAGTGCTGTGGCCTTAAAACCTGACTTTGTTATTGACTTTACCAAGATGATTCTGGCTGCAAAATCCTTCATTCCATTCCAGACATGTTTTGCATTACTTTGGCGCACTGGGGAGTCCGGGCTTAAAGGCCAAAGTGGATTCTTTTGCTCACGTGAACTACCACATACTACCTTTAACATAACCCATACAGGTATTCACTTGCAGCCTCCAAGCTTCCTATAAATGACAGATCATGCTGTTGCTATGTGATGGACTCTCCTGTAAAGTTTGCAGTACTTTTTTCTCCCAAGTGCATTAGAGCATTTTTTTTTCATCTGGAATCTATTTTGTTTTCTAAATGCTCTGATTTGGTATGATATCTTCTGGTGTTTCTGGTCCTTTAGCTGAGCTGGCTAGGTAGCTGTAGATACCATTCTTGTGCCTATCTTGCACAGTCCTGTGCCCCATGACCTCACTCCACTTGTAGCTGCTAACAGTTGAGCACCTTGCTTGCTTACAAGTCTTACGATAGACCTCTATAGATTCTCTGGTACTCTGAGCAAATCTTTGTTCTCAGGTCAAGCTATCATTCTCTGAACTGGACCTCTTTGCTCCTAACGGCAATCTATTTTTTTATCTCCAGGAAATGCAGTATTCTTGTCTTAAGAGGAACTCTCCAAAGCTACTTCCTGCTCCAAAATACATTTGGATTTCTCCAGGGAAATGTTCTCCCTAACTTGTTTTTATCTCTCTCCCCATCCTTGACCTTTATGTTTCATTTTTCAGTGACCTTCACTTCGTGACCCTTACTTCTTTCTCTGCTGTGGTAGAGCAAGGTACCCATTTCTTCTGTTCTTAAACATCCAGGTCAGCATTGTTTTATCATCCCCAATACTGAACAGAAATGAAATTCTTTTAGCTCCTCCCACCCCCTTTTTAAGCTGGAGACTTTCTGTTGTTGGCATTAATTTTTCCAAGTAAGCTTCCCTACTATGTCACATCTTGATGTAAACTTAATTTTTTCCTTGTTTTCATGGTCCTCCAGATTCTGCTCTATCTCCTTTCCTTGTTAACTGTTTTCTGAAGCTGCTCTTTTCACTAATCTTTTTAGCTTTTCACCAAGGCATTGATATCCTGCCTGTGGCATATCTCTTCCTGCAGTATCTTATGTACTTTCTGTAGCCTTGACCTCATCTACTGAAATCTTTCCCTAGAAGAATTTGAACTTTCCTAGAAGCCATAGCCATAGAATTCAGTTGTTTTTTTTTTCAAGGCAACCTTCTGGTTCTTCTCCAGCTCTCCCACTTCCAAGCTTCTGAATATGACATGAATGTAATATATGGCCCAGAGAGATCTCCATATTGACAGATTCACAGGCAAAAACCATGATCTGACTATCTGTTCTAACAAAATTCATATTCAGACCTTGCTGCTGTCCTCTCATTTTTGACTGCATAATGGGGATTCCTTCATAGACTGAAATTGCTGATTCCAGGCTTTCTTATCCTCTTTCGTATTTTACCTCTGGAAACTTGCTCTCCCATGCTCCTTTTCTTTTTGCAGCTGCTTGAACCTCTTCTGAGTCCTCTATAGAGGTATATTTTATCTTGAAGTGCTTATTACTTGTTCCCTTATAGACATATTTATAGTCTTTTCACCATAGTTGGGTACGGGCCATGATTCTGCAGTAGATGGGCACTCTACTGAAATTTCAGCTTTAGGTTCCAGAAAGACTCTACATACAAGTGAGAAAGGCTTAAGAAGATAGTTCCAAATGTAGCTCCAGTCCAAATGCATATGTCTTTCTACAGACTGTTTGTGCCCAGGGAATAAATTCTCCAGGGTTTTTCACCTGCAGATATTCAGAATGTTCTTAAAGTTCTTAAATATTCAGCATCTTGAAAAATGACTAGATGTTGATTTCAAGATTCTTATGTCTTGCCTTATTCTAACCTTTCCCAGTTTTGGTAATTACCTGTTTCTCATTCTCCGTCGTCTCCCATTCTTCTGTTGTCCTACCAATCCCATTCTAGCATATTTTAGTCTCCCTATATGCTTTGCTTTGCGCAGCACAGCAAATGGTTCAAGAACTTACTCTTGTGCCCTTTATGCTTTTTCTCTGGTGCATTTGTGCCATTCTTAGGTATTTTTCTTTTAGAATAAGACTACATAAAATGTGCAAAGTAAATGAACAGAAATTCACAGTATAGCATTACTTCATGCTAATTGTAGTGCACATGCAGTTTGGATAAGCATCTACAACTCCAGGTGCTTTTTGGAAGCAGCTTTAACCCCCTGAAAACTCAGACTGTAAGCATTTCTACAACATTTTGTTTTTACTCAGGACTGAAATTGTGCAATAGCCATCTATCACTCAGTTCCTCATCGCTTGTGTTTCTGACTGGAATTAGATTTTCTTCATTAGAAAATGAAGAAAAACAAGTGCAAATATTGCCGCTTCCAGAAGGGTCATTCAAATTGGACTGAAGTGTCAGAGGTGGTTTCATTATATCTGAGCCATTTCCCCTATTTCTGTTCATTGTCAGCAGAATGAACTTGTTCTTATTATGTTAAAAATAAAGCACCAAAGTTGTATTTTTAGGTTAAATATAAGAGAATGATAACCCATTAGCCCATGTTCTCGTTACAGATGTGTTGCCTGCCTTCTGTGATGACGTGAATGAGGATCACTGCTTCCTCTATTTTAGGCACAGAATGCCCTTGCAAACAAGACACTTTATTTTACTGGGAATTTCCTGGTTAAATACAAGTTACATCCCTCAGACACGATTCCTGTGCCTTCAGATTGATGCAGCCCTTCCTTTGAATCACTGGACTGAAATGCACATTTCTTTCATACTTGTGTTATGCCAGAAGTCCAGATGCAAAGGGCAAAAAGCCATGAGAATTAGGGCAAAGAAGATAAGACACCATAATATTTAGGAATGCAATTGTAATTTTCTCTGCTGTGTGATAGTTTTTGTAGTAACATCTAATTTGCCAAAAATATCTTGTTAGTACAAACCTTACAATGTTAAAAGTAATTCCTACTAAATTTGCACACCTTTTATGGATTCATAAATGTGGAGGGCCAGACTTACTGCTGCTTGTTGATGGTATAAGGCAGATAATGTTAGTTAACAGTGTTATACGTGAGATCAGAAATAAGCCTGCCAGTATATCTCCATGCTTGCTCTCACTGTTAAAAAAGAGACAGGCCAGTCCCTTTCTCATAATTTCTTTTGCAATTGTGGTTTTAAGATTTATGTTGCCTTTACCCTATCTAACATTTTAGACCCCAACAAGCTTAGCAGACCAAGCATGAAACTGATGGGTATGTTTCTTACCTTTGGAATGAAAAAGAAGAGAACAGCTAGAGAAATTGATTCCTTCCTCAACTTTTTTCATGTTACCTGTAAATTTGTAGCTCTGCGGTTCCTACTACACATCAACAGCTGAGTGATGAATGTGTTCTTAAGAATGCGAGTCAAACATCATTTTTAAGGGCTTTACATCCCACTAACTGCCTCCCCCTTGATAGATGATTTGCTTCAATAGCATGTTAGTCTCTTAAGCACCATGAACAGCTATGAATCTAAATACCATTGTGCAAGAGCAAGATTTGGCGAAGAGTAATTTTGTGTATGTCTTACTAACTGCAGGGTGGGTGAAATTCACCACTCTTCAGGGAACCCACACACCACAGCATGGTTATGTCTGTGCTGGTCATAAAACAGAGCTGTGGCATGGGCTTAAGTACTAGCTAATGACAGTTAATGCTGTTTAATTGTTAACTCCCTGCCTGGTATGGTTTTGGCCTGTACCAGCTGGTGCTGTCCTAGATAATGCCTGTGTATGTTATGGGGTGTAAGACATGACAGGGACTGTTGCTGGTAAGAAATCTGGACACAAGCACCTTGCTTTTTGAGGGGTAGGGGTGGGGGTGAGGGAAGGGTTTAGACATGTGCAAGTAACACCGTGCCCTGCCACTGATCCTCAGTGGTCCCTGGCTAATTGTATTTACTGATAGAGACATAGCCTGCAAGTTCCAGGGAAGCCTTGAAGACAGGATTATAGTGAACCATGGACTTGCCTTCTGCATAGGGAGGAAAGACATTCAGTTAGTGAGTCACTCACCTAAAGTATTAGCAGGTGCAGCTCTTACTGAGTCAGAGCTGGATCCACTTGTGATGCAGATAGCAGAGAAGACAAGCAGCTGATGGAAAAGCATCATCTGGCAAAAACAGAAGGGTTTTAGCCTGAACTGGGAGGGAATTGGCAGCTGTGGAGCAGGGAAGAAGAAAAGTCCATCATCCCTTGTTAGATCTAGGTCAGTGTCTAGAGCTATCTGAATAGGTCTCTGGTTGGCAGTAGGATTTTTGTAGAGTGCTGTGTTGTGTCTCAAAGAGTCTGATGCATATGAGGCCTACAATGTGACTAGGCAGTGGTGGACAGGATTCTGGCTTTATGGAGCTCTGTTGTTCATGATCTCCTCATTTTCCCACAAAAAGCATACTGGAGGCTGTACTCTGCCTGAGAGTCATCTCTGAGCTAGACATGTGCATGATAGATGCTAAGCCTGAGGCAGCTGCCATAATATTTCTTCATGTGAATGATATCACGCTGATTAATTGCATCTGGAGATTAGGACATATGGTTGCTCAGAGGAATTGTCTTCTGGACAATCTACTCTTCTCTCTCCTTTGACTCTAATGAGATTACAGTTACTAGCTCAGTTTTAATTGTCAAGCTTCTGGATGTTTAAAATTAGATCAGGTGAATCCCAGTGTCTGAGTTTTAGTTGCAGGAATGTTCAGCATAGATGTACATAAATTAAAAAAAAAAAAAAAAAAAAAAAAAAACTACCTTTTTCCTGCATCTGTTAGTTGCTGTTCTTGAGATTCCTCATCTTTCTCTGTGTGTTGTCATATAAATTGCACAGCCACTCAGCGGCAGATGACATGATATTTCATTTGTCATTTATTTCTCTTCTTAACATCTGTTTCCTAACCAACTAATTGTCCATGTGTAACTTTAGTCACCATTGTAGTCATCAATAAGTTGGGATCACTTTCTCCAGACAATGGCTCATTGCATGTCCCAAACTGCTTCTCCTTCTAAAATCACAGCCAGAGGGTAGCGCATGCTTCGATTCAAATGGGTTAATATTCATGATCAAGAGGAAACATTTCCTTTCTCTCTATTTTTGACTTAAGGAACTAGCCAAAAGCTCAGACCAAAACAAACTTTTTCTTGGCATTGATTCAGATTATTTAGGACACAGTCCTACTCTTCTGGAAATCAATAACAGCTCTCCCATTGGGCTCCTGGAGGGACAGAATAGGGGCCTTAATAATAAATATCTTTGTTGAATTCAATTATATTAAAGTTAAAAACAGTGGTGCTAAAAGAAATAAATCCATCTCCAGTGGTATATTTTCTGGGGAAAAGCCAGGTTTAATATATATGTCCTGAATAAAGGCGATGGGATACTGTGCATTATGGAGAATTCTTATACTCTGATATTCTGATATTCTACCATTTTTAGTACTTAAAAGGGAATGTTCTCTGATTAACTGAATTTGTATGTACTGAACACCAAAATGATTAAAACTATTCAGAAGATCTGAAAATGTAAAAAATATTACCATACAGAAAGTAAGTTGAATGGATTTGATGATATTCAATAATCTGCCTTTGTTAGGAATGTACAAATAACATCGAAGACAGGTTTTGACCTAAGAACTTTAAACTGTTGTGCAAACCATGCAAGTGGTTTGAAAACTAGGGAGCTGGCAAATTTGGACTGGCTTAGTTCCAACTAATTTAGGAATTTAACTGAATCTTTTAAATCTAGATATTAGTTTTCCTAGACCACCTAGATTCAATGAGAAAGGATTAACATCTGAAGAGTTAGATTTGAGCCATATGAAATAGGAAGGAGCTTTCTCTCCCATTGACAGCAAAGGAAGTCTAGAGCAATAAGGCTCTTAATTTAGATGTCTCTTTGGGCACATGTCTGTTAGTAAACTAAACAGTGTGAGAGCATAAGCATGGACATTACTCTGCAGCTGTCAGTATTTATAAATTGTTAGCATAGTCTCTAGCATGGTTTTGACTAGAGATACCTACCTATACACTGTTAGAGTTATCTATACACGGTACTAACATTCAAGAGTTAGTACAGTTGAGGGACTGTTCCCAAGAGGTAGAATGGAAGATGCCATTCTTCTTTGGAACATGAAAATATTTATCAGCACCTGAAACTATGCCATTTGGCCTCAGAGCTGAGGCCAAAGCCCAAGCCTTTTCTATTAGGATGTGTGGGCCCTACCGATGAGCTTAAATGGGATGAATTTGTTTGAGGCAAATCATATGCCTTGCCTCTCCTCTCCTCTCCTCTCTGCTCTGCTCTTCTCCTCTCCTCCTCATTCATTTAAACTGTAGTGAAGCTGGAAGCCTTAATCATAGCACAGAGAGCTGAGTAATCCCTACTTCCTAAGAAATTGCAGCTGTCTCAGTAACCCTGTGATTAAAAGTAAACATTTTGTGGGTTTCCGTATGTACTTCATGGACACGGTATTGAGCTTTGAAATTGTTTTAATTCAGTTGTTTGCAGTTGTAAATTCATCCTTTATACAGGAATGGATTTCATCTAATCATGAAGCACTAGATTTTTTAAATAGTATTACTTAGAACTGAGGTCTCCAAATTCCACAGAGGAACTGCACACTAGGAGCTGGCAATGCTTACTGTATCAGCCATCTTTTGGCCTTTGTGCTTTAGCATAGATTTAGGCATCCGGTTTTAGATAACTGGTTTGAAAAGTAGTGACAATAGACAGGAACGAATTTGGTGCTTGGAGTGCTGTCCAGTGGAATGGATTCGGCCTCTGGAAATGGATTCAATCTTTCTGGCTTGAAACCTGGACTTGGTTCCGAGTAAAATAAGTTGTTGGCTCTGAGTTAGTGTCTATTGCAGCTTTGTTAATATAATAAATCCACATTACAATGAGTTTGGAAGTACAACATAAAACAAAAGGGTATCAAAGGCAAGGGCTGAAGGGCATAGCACATTTTATCATGGTGATGGACAAACATAGCAAGATCCAAAGGTTTGATTTCGATAATTATTCAGTCTCTCCTGGATCTACAACGGATGCATGCTTCTAGGGTTAGCAGGGGCAGGAACTATCTCCAATGAGCAGTTAGGCTAGAGGTATTCTATCTTGAAAACAAAGAGAGTTTAATTGTATGGATGTTGGCTGTTCCTTGCCATTCAGCCTTGGTGCCAGGGAATAGCTTGGGCATTCTTATTTCACTGTTACAGATGCAGCCTCAGTCCAGGGACTAAAACCCTTCCCTGTCTTACCTATACAAATTAAGTACTACTGCAACAATAAACTCCTGGTGCCATAACACCATATAAATAACACTGTCATTTGGCCCTTCCCTTTTAAATGAACTTCTAGAAATTATTAGACCAATGGGAAAATACGGAAATTGGCCATACAAGATATAAGACATCTAGATCCAGAGTAAGTGAATACTGATACTATGCTGCCTTATTCTCTTCAGGACTTTAGATTTCTTTGAAACAGAGTATATCACAGCCATGATCACATGTAGGCTATGGAGAAGCATCACAAAGCAGCCTGAGACAATTGCCTTTGTGTTCTTCTTCCCCTGCGTGACTACTTCCTCATTTATGTTTCTGAGAATTTCTTTTGAATGACAATCTTGAGGGATCAAATCCTTCTTGAGACAGCATTGGGATTCCAGGACCTTGAAAGTCTCTCTGAACTGTTTTGTGGCATTATTTTGTCTGAACTGAGTGGGAATCCCTTGTTTATTCACACTGTGCCCGGCTCCACCAGGGCTCTAAGTCATCCACTTGCAAAAGCAACAGGATTCCACACCAACCAAAGAAGGCCCTACGTATTTATAATGTGATTTAACATGTAATTACATTGCAAGCCTTTCTGAACAGAAATAGATATTTTCAGAATGAAAGGAATGCTCTAGTTTGGGGAAAGAAGTTAAGTAATAGCTCTGTCTTGACCTAGGGTAGATTTTTAGCAAATCCTGAGACGTAAACACCAACTGCTATTAGCTAGAATAAGGGACACGCATTTCCCTTGAATGTTTTGCTATTGTCAGTTCATTTTAACTGGGTAGTAGCAGGACGGAGGAAAAGAAGGAAATGATGGAATTGGTGCTTTTGTAAAGCTTGACGTATCATCACTTTGGAGTGGTTGAAAAATTAAAATAAAAGTTCTAATAATCACAGTACAGAGATCTTTCACTTTCCCACTATGATTTCTACCATCACATACTTTGTTGTCCTGCCTAATTTATTACCAATTTCTTTCTCAAAAAAAAAAAAATCTATTTCTTTCAGCTGTACATCAGTGCTTATGAATGACCCCTAATATGATAACCTTAGGCATATGTTGTAGGTTTTCATCTCAAGCAACTGATTCCCAAAGTACAATGACAGGAATTCAAGTTAGTAAGTAACAGGGCCTTTATGTCCCCAGAGATACAACTGTGGAAGTCAAGGGAAATACAATGACGTTGTTAATGTTGTATTTATAACAGCTAATAGTCCCACCCTAAGCTTCATTGTCTGAAGTGCTACTGTTATTTTCATAAAAAGCACAGCAGGCAATTTCTATTTTATACAAGTGATTTATTTCTACACATGTGAGGAGAAAACATTTTTATTGGCTGTTTGTGCTCTATTAAAAGAATCTTGTCACGATGCTTTATACTTTAGAACCATTTGATTAGATAAGCTAGTTAATAATTGGACAGCCTTTTGAAGATGTAAGATGCTAGGCATTAATTTTCATCTCACAAAGACAGTCTAACTTTAACCATTGCCTTTGTACTGGTAAGCAGTTTTGTTAAAGATGGAAAAACTGATGCACAGGTGTTAAGGAGTTCAGTGAAGCCATCATGGGAGCTTGCTGTTAATACAGCTAATCAGCTCCTGATTCCTAACATAATTCCAGACATTTGAATCATGCCCTTCCAAATTCCATTTTTCTAGGTGGATCTTTTTTCTCTTTCCATCTATTTCTGCTTTTCTTTTCTTGTTCTTTTCATTTCTTTCTTTTACCATTCTTCTCACTGTGTTCAACAGTAATGTGAAAAGGATACTATAGTCACTATAAAATCTTCGGTGAATATAGTGTCTTGCTTTAGCATGATAGATTGCCAATTGCTTCTTACAATCCTCTTACTTTGTAAAAAAAGAAAGGAGGTTCTAGGAAATACAGTTAGACTTGTCATTCAGAACACCAACTGAATTGAACAAAAAGCCTTTCTAAAATCAAACCAACCAAACATGGTTAATTTTATTTATTTTTAAATGGTTACAGGATGTTATTTGCTGCTGGATTAGGTATGTGTCTGTCAGTATGTTTTAAGGAATTGCTATTTTCATGTATTTTAGGCCCAGTCAAAGCTAGGAAGCACTTGAGAGAAGCTCATGCTGTGAGGTTGTCATGAAGCACAACTTTGATTAAGTTCAAATGACCTTTAATAATCTTTTGGACATCTGTTGGTTTATCCAAGCTTTCCAAAATTTGCCCATGATTTTCTGTATGAAAACACTTCATTAAGTACTTAGGTAGTTCCAAAGTCTGAAGTGAATGTGACTTGACAGAAACATCACAAATCTTGTTTTAAATATCTGACCAATATAACACTAAGAGAATTCATAGCAAATTGTCTGATTCAACTGTTTATCAACTAAACTGTTACTTGGGACTCTAGTAGCACAGGGTTCTGCTTTTAAGAAGTTTTACAGATCAAGCAACATATTTCCTTTATGAGACTCTGCTCAGAATAAAGGAAATCTGCTTCTATCTCAAAGGACTCTTATGAACTCCGGTCAGCTGAATTCATGCTAGGATTATAAAATACAACTGACGCCTGAACTGATGTGTAGCTGAAGGCTTCGAAGGTTTCTTTGAATGGCATCAGAAGAAAAGTTCTTAAGAAATAACTAGGAAGCTGAAAAAAAGTGTCTAAGGTATTTTAGAGTACACGGATAGGGGCTTCACACATCCCATAGGCATCCAAGATGGAATACAAGAAGATCCCTTCTGAAAGGCAGTAGATGAAATGCCTTAAAAAGTTTTTCTTTTTCACTTGAAACCATAATCAACCCAGAAAGGGGGATGATTTGGCTCTACCAGAAAACTAAGTTATTATGGAGAAGAAGGAATCTGAAGCAGCTGTTGTATCTCACAGCAAGAGGTAAATCTCACTGCTACAGAGGCCTAGCGTGCCCACACTTCAGATATCTTTGGAAGTTTTTAGTAGCTTGGATAAGTTTTCCATCTCTTTTAGCAGGGTCTGCATCTCAAAGATAGGAAAATGTAATGTAAATGTGGTAGGTATTTTGTGTTTTCTGTGGGTTTCATTCTGGAGTATCACATATCCCCTGCAGGAGCTCACATTGTCTGTCTTCTCCTGTTTGTTCCTTCATTCTCGATAGGCAGAAGTAGCAAAGGTAAATGACTGAAATTTAGCAGGCTCAGGTGGCACGATACTAGGTGAAAAGAAGAAACTGCACAGCTGTATAAGATGTATGATTACATCTTTTCATGATTAACATTTGGAATTTATCCACATTCCTATTCTGTCCCAGCTTCTCCTTTGTATGTACCCAATTCCTTTTCATCCTTCCTTTGAAAGTCTTATTTAACGAGGCTTCATCTGTGGGCACAGGAGATGCAGGGAATAGCCTGGATGTCATGCTTATGCTGTTTGAAGGCAGTTAAGGGGAAGCTTAAAAGTCATGTTGCGATCTCATTGTATTTGGTTGTGCAGTTTTCCTGTGCCCAAAATTTAAGGCTCCAATGAAAGCTTCTACCCTACAGAGAAAACAAAAGGTTATTTTAGGCAATTCGGTGGTGTGAAATTAGTGTCTGGGCTAGAATTAGGGTTAGTCTCTTAACAAATTTAGATGCATGGATGGAATGTAATAGGGAGAAATGCTACTGATCCTGGTAAAACACGTTTATGCCATCACTGCAGAGATAAGAACTTAATGGGTACTTTTCCATATATGGTGCAGGATCTGTGAAGCAGTAATAAATTTGCTGTCAGAGAAAAAGTCATAGTGATAAGTGGTAAGTTTGGAAGATCTCATTGATCTTTTCTGTGTCCACTGAGATCACACTGTTTTGCCTAATAAATTCATGGAAACCTTTTCTGTGATCAGCAAAAATACCAGCATTCCTTTATCTTTTTACTATTAAAATCATGCTAAAAGTGAAATATAAATACCTGAAAAAGTCTAGGGGACCTGATTATTCTCCATATTACTAATGGTGATTTAAATATACAATCTTACAAGCAAAAAAGTGGCCTAAAGATTTCTGACAGTCCATTTATTATGCAAGACACCGTGTCAACCAGTTTCTTTTTGTTTCTCCTTCTGAAGCTTTAAACATATTTGACTCAATTGTACTTTCTGTTTGTATTAACTTTCTTTACTTTTTTCTTTTTTTGCCTGGGCTGTGGATGAAATCCAGAAAGCAGCAGAATTATGAACCCAAAATAATTAGATAATAAGAATTTTTGAGGCAAGGAGAAGATGTTAGAACATCTTAATAAAATGCTGGTGAGCCCCTGTGCTCCATTCTTTATCCCTCATAAGTGACTTGAGTTCTTTGTGAGAGGTCCAGGACCCCCACACAATTTTTCTTTCTCTGTGATTAACCTTAAGAATTTGCTTCTCTCTGTCTCCAGTAATACAAGAGAGAGAGTACTCCCTTTATCTTCCCATAGAAAATCCTGAATGTTTGCTTGTTCCAGATGTGCAAAGTGCATAATAAGTTTAGAGGTTTCCTGTTTTCAAAATACTCATATATTTCTCTGATCAAAGTACTATACAGGTTGGCTTGATCTTGCAATATGCTGATCACTCTTTTCCTGACCCAGTAAAAGAGTTAAACACATGCTTCAGTGGACTGACTCCTATTTGAACTTCCCTGGACAGTGTGCATGGCTAAGCCCTTAGTCATGTTATGCTGATGAGCCCATTTCAAGACATATAAACATTTGATGGTGCTGTCTTAGCTAAATAACAGCAACAAGACAAGCAAAAGAACAAATGACCAGCTCATGATCTGATCCCAAATAGTCCTCATCAGTGTAAGCTCTCAATACCCACAAGTCCTATTGCTGTAACAGAATTGGCACTTACTACTTTGAATAAGCTAGGACCCCCCCCCGCCAGATAGCAATAATCCAAAACTAGACCACAGAAATGATTGGAGCAATTGTTGGGATAAATTGTAATTTATTCAGGAGAGACAATATAATAAATGTTCATTCTAAATTTGACTTGATTTGATTTCTCTTCCTTTCTTCCTTTATCTTCCTTCCCTGCTTCCTCCCTCCACTTCTTCCCCTTCTCCTCCCCCTTCCCTCCCCTCCCCTCTCCTCCCCTGCCCCTTCCCCTTCCCTCTCCTCTCCCTTCCTCTCCCTTCCCTTTCCCCTTCCTCTTCCCCTTCCCCTTCCTTTCCCCTCCTTTCCCCTCCCCTCCCCTCCCCCTTCCTTTTCTCCTTCCCCTTTCCCTTCCCCTTTTCTCTTTTCTCTTTTAATATGCTAAACTATAATACTGTCTTTCTCGCCCATGCTTGTCTGACTTCCAAAGGACTACTAAGAAAGGACTATATTTCTGTAAGGGATAATTGTCTAACGAGAGCCTAACAAATGGATATGAGTGTGTTATGGCTAGAGAACAAAACAATGGAGTTTTTATCTAGCTTTCTTCCAAGGCCTGAAAGAAGAATCAATAGGAATTTGCCAGCAAAATCCTGGGGCAAACTGCATCAAAATTTTATGCTTTTGCCTGTCATATGCATTGCTTTTGTTATTGCATTGACAGAGCAAAATTTACTGGCTATTGAGCCAGTAGAAAAAACAGTAGAAAACAGACAAGTTTTGGGGGTGCTGAAACTCATTTCAGATTGCTTTTCATCTGCTGTGCTTCCCAAGATGGTGTATCCCACTGATGTCATAATCTAACTCCAAAGACACTTAAGTCCTGCTTGTCAGTAGAAGCAAATATGTATTTTTCAGGAAAGTGGTTTTCATTGGAAAAAGACGATTGAAACCAAAATCCTTTGTAGTGGTGTGCTGTGTTAGTTTAAGATTTCATAAGAAAAGATTTCACAAACCCAAGATAGACTCATTCTTGGCATGGATTTTGGCATGTAGCACAAGTGATTTTGTTTTGTCGAAGGTACTTAAACAAGGTCAGTTCATCTGCAGTTATCTTACTCCTTGTAAGTTAGTACTTTGGAAAGAACTCCTGACTTTGAGAGGCCAGGTCAGATAGGAGCTATTTGCCCAGTGCCATGGGACTATTTGCATCCTTATTTTGTAGCTATCTGCCATAAAGAGAAAAGAAGCAAGGCACCAGAGGGAAAAATCTGGTGTAGTTAATAAGAGTTAGTTCATGTCTCAGGAGTTAGGTGAGTAATGAGAGACTATGGAGAGAAAAAATGATATACATGCAAATAAAACTGCACTCAGGTATCACATAGTTTAAAATACTTAAATGGCATAGAAAATTCCCTCTGTGACTTCCACATTTCTAACTATGTATAGAATCACTCTGAGCCCAGCATTTGAGCCTAACAGAGTTGGGAATATTCCTTTGCCTATCTTCCCTGATAGACCTGATGCGGTAAAGGTGTTCTGGACACATATGACACACACTGACATACTTTGCCCCCACTTTCCTTAAAAAGACAGCCAGTGACTCTATGCCTTTTACACAATAGCTTAATGGGTTTTAGCACCATCTACCAGGACTTTTTCCATGTTTAATTTTATATAGGCACTGAGTAAACTTCATAAACTATGAAGGGAACAGGAACCAGAAATCTGGCCTCTTTTGACACTGCTCTGACCATTTAGCTAGACCATCATGCTCATAGAGACACTTTCCCTTTCTGGCCTAAAGGTCTAGTTGCATAGTGTAAGTATTTATTAATATTTTTCTTGTTCAAGGAGTCCAAATGGTAGAAAGAAAGACTTCAGCTCTGAGGAGCAGCATTCTGAATGCCCAGAGAGTTAATGGCAAAATAAATAATTTTATTCATTCTCCATTTTGTTGACTACCTTAGAACTCATTTTAGTAAGGAGCAAAATAAAGAACTGACATGCCAACTCCAGAAAGTATTTTCCCAGCCTAAAGCTATATTGGAACTCCCTATCCAAAGCAGAGGACAGCTAGCTGCCAAATAGTATATACTTTGTAATAACACTCTGAGGTTTTTAAACACTTATGTCATAAGAGATATCATATTTCTATTTTTAACAGGTCTTAGAAATCTTGTGAAATCTCATAATAAACTTTTGATATATTAGAAATTGTTTCGGGCCTGTGAACTTAAGGTAGTTATTCTTTTTAAATGTTAACTAACTGCAGGGTTAAACATTTCAGAATAGTAACAGAAAAGAAATATTTTGTATCTATCAGCAATGACTGTGATTGTTTTGTTATGTTTTTTCTTTTTCATTTGAAATTCTCTCACAGATTGCCAGGTCTTGCTTCAAGATGCGTTGCAGATGTTATAGCTATTATTTTTCTGCATAAGCCAAGGTCCACCAGATAAAGTATGCAAACAAAGCTGCACCTAAGTGGCTTTTCCTTTCTGGTGTGATGCAACTGCAAAGTTTGTGAATTTGAAAGTGCTCTCACCAAAATTAATAAAAAAGACATTTGAATTTTTTTTTCTGTATAAAGTGAGCTGGGATATGGAGAGAGGAAGCAATGAGGAAGAGGAGGAAAGGAAAGAGTGAGAGAGAGGTGAAATCCCCAAGTGAGTGTTGGAGTCCCTGTGGATTCCCGTATGAGATATGCTCATTTGTGATGTGAAAGTCTAAAGACAAACATCTGAAAGCTCTGCAGAGTGATGGCAAGTTGAAGCACGAACAACTCTTGTAGATACTGGATCATAGAACTGCATTTCAAATACATAGTGAATTAAATAACTTTTAAAAAAAGTGTTCCCACCCAAATTCTGTTCTCAGACATATGTGCAGATGGAACAATTGTAAAAGCCTTGAGAATGGTCCAGTGGAGTGCCACCAGCATGCTGAGGGGTGCAATTGTCCTTTGAGAAACAGCTGAGTGACCAGAGTTTGTTCAGCCTGGATGAGAGACAGCTGCAGGGGGATGGAGTAGCAGCCCTCTGGTCCCTACAGGGAGGTCATCAGGAGACAGATCCAGGATCTCCAAGAAGGTGCATGGTAGGAGAACAAGGGGCACAGGTCATATATCAAAACAGAGGAGGTTCTGAGTGGGTTTAAAGAAAAAAGAACACCTTGAGGACGGTCAGGCAGTGGAGGTCGTTGCCGACAGAGGTTGTGCAGTCTCTGTCCTTGGAGGTTTTCAAACCCAACTGCATAAATATGTGAGCAACCAGGTCTCACCTCAGAGCTAACCATGTTTTGAGCAGGAGGTTGAACTAGAGACCTCCCAAGGTCCTTTCCAACCTGAATTATCCTGTGATCCCATGGTTACTTCTCAAATACCAGCATGTTTCCAGGTGAAATATAGTAAGCTGCATGTTTCAAAAAGTGCTCTAAGAATCTGACAATCTATTGACCTAAACAGAAACTGAGATACTGGGCCATATTATGATTTCTAGGACTTGCTTTCTTCTTTTCTCATTAAGTGTCTTATTTTCAAACTTGCAGACAGACTGGATTTTAAGCATCACAAATTACACCTTCTACAAAAAGCCTTCAGCACTGACAAAAAAATTACTGTTCTTCTTCACCTGAGAACCATTCCTGGCTATTTTATGATCTAGCACAGATATAGCCTCAGGGCCTAAGCATTCATTGCGTGGCAGTGTGCTCAGGGCAAGGGCACACTTAGGTGGACTCTTGATCCACATAATATCCATATGGATGTAGGATAGTCTGAAAGTGAAGCACATTTCCATACTGCTCTTAAGATGGTTGTATCAAAATCATAGCACTGAGGAATCCTTACAAGCTGAAATGCTTGACAACACTTAATTGGGTTTGCAAAATCAGACTTGTAGGGAAAAAGATGAGCACATTCTTAGACCTTTGTGAAATCAGGCCATTAAGTTATTCCAACCTCTACATCACTATTTTATTATCTCACTTTTAGACTACCCTAGGAAAACCATATACCACTAAGCTAACACTGTGAATTGCCTATGAAATAGATCTCCTATGAAAGAAGAGCAAAAGAATACACACTAAAATGAAATCTGTAATTCTCAAAATTTTGACAAGCAGAGCTCCTTTTTGAGCTCATTTTTCTCTAATCTTTGTCTGCCTAACTAGCTTTAATTGCTGGCTGGATTTGAAGCCCTGCTAGACTAGAGGGTTAAGTGACAAATGTAGAAACTAGTAAAAATATTCTCTCTCCTACTCCTGGAGTACTTAATTTGCTGCTGACTATAAGTTGGCATTGCGTATTTGTATCAGTTTTCTTGAGATTTTTTTTTTTTTATGTATGTAGCTAATTTGATCAGCTTATTTATTAAAAACAACTAAAAACTGTTATCCGGGGGCTGAAAAAAACCCTGAATTAAACTGTTGCTCTTTCCTGTGTCACATGAAGCAAAACAATACTAAAGTCCCACAGCTTTAAAGAAGTCATTCCCTGGTCACAGGAGCATTCAGATCATCAAATGTCTCATGAACCACTGATGTACTCTCATGGTTTTCTTTGGGACAGACTGACACGTGAAAGAAAAAGTTTTTTTTAATAACAGCAGCATCCTTGTCAAATGTAATGGATGGGCAATTGCCATTTCATTTAGTCTGGCTGTGGAACCAGGCATAGTCATTCAGGAATGTGGTCTTAAAGAGACTTTTATGTGTTTCCATGTCTTGCTAAAGAAAGACATTTTGTCTCTCTAGGTTTACCACAGAGTCTTTGCATCTGATATGCATGTTTTTTACTCTGCTGCAGATCTAACTTTTAACTTTGGATTAATAGTGCAGCTTTATCTCCCTGACTGCTGCTTTTATACTTCTGTTTTTCCTCTTGATAAAATAACAGTAACATGTAGATGTAGCAGTTTAAAATGGAAGGAAGGAAAGAAGGAGAGGAAATACATTCCTCCTAGAAAACTTTTGAGTAACTATTCCCCCACAGCGATCATTATTTGATTAATTCCCCAAAATACTTTCATAAAACTAGAAAGAAACTTACTGAATTCTGGTGCACTTCTTTCAGTACTGGTATACTTGGCCAGAGCAGTTTGTACATACTACCCGAATAATTCAGCTGTAATCTCCATTTAATTAGTCAACTGAGCTGGGCTTATACTGCTTTGCCCAAGCAGCGCCAAGCAACCGGGACTTCGCAGAGGATCTGGCCATCTGCATGCTAGAAAGCCAGTAAATGTGGTGTAACTCTTCCCTGGGTGTCTTGGAATGTTATTGCTTGGCACAGCTTAAAAAATACCACTTGAGAAAGAAAAAAGAAGTGTGATTTAGGGCCAGATTCACTGACACATTCCAGTTGCTTTGCGCTTGTCTGGTGATAGAAAACAGCAGTAAACTAACAAGCTAAAGTGGATTTATGATTGCTTTGCATATCTGACATGGCACGGGGCTATTAGAGCATACCAGAGGGAATGCTCTCTTCTTTAATGATGGGCTGGAGATAAAGGGAGAGGGTGTTTGCTCTTGCTTATAATAGAATTCCTGGTACTATGAAATAAAATAGTAGAGTCAAATTTAGTCATACCTTCATGGTATTGCAGTATTGTTTAAATTGTGCTCCTGTATTAATTCTGGACTGATATGAAGACAGCAGAAATGTCACTTGGGGACTAAAATGACAATCAAGTGGAATAGCAACTCACAGCTACAAGAAATATTTGAGAGCTTTTTTTGAGCAAAGACTGTGTGCTTATCAGATGATAAAATGCACTCAGTAAGGGGTTCATGCATCCTGCTCATATAACTTTAACAGATCAAACCTAAATGAAAGTCCATTGCTATCAGGGAGGCATGCTACCAATGTCACGCACAGCAGATACATTTGAGTATGTCTGACATGACATAAAAAGTTTCACTGAGCCATAGCAGTGTGAATTGCACAGTGGAGGGCCTTTGTCACCTCAGTTGAGGAATGCCTTAGCTGTTCAATTGGCCTTGACATCTCTGACGTGATGATAAGTGTGCACAAATATTTCACCACACACCAATTATTTAGAAAATGAAGTGCATGTACGTTTTGTCAGGCAATGAGTTTCTCATGGCTAGCTTCAGTGTGCACACATCAAGTGATACTGTCAAAATTCCCCATTAAGGTTTTTCTTCACTGAATTTGGAGTGTTTTCCTTCTTGACAATGTCACTGCCAACTGAGAATCATAGATTCATGTATCAAGAGTTTTGTACTCTGAAATACGGCTTTTGCATGACACTTGCATAGTCCCCTAGGAAACAGTCAAGTACTAGGACTCTGCAGTTATGCAGACCTAATCTTCTGGCAGCTGGATGAAGTTAGCCCTTCCAACTGGGAATGTATTTGATTTAAATGTTTCTCAAAAGTAGAAGGAACAAGGACATTCTGCAAGGGACCAAACTGAAGTTGTAATATATGGGTGTCATTGTTACTTACATACCCAGGAAATGAGTAAGTGTGAACGATATCTGGTGGGTAACAATTGTAATCAAAGCAAGAAGGAGAAGGCGGTGTGACTGCATCCTCAACTGTATTTACTTGGGTCACTCAGCTCCCTCTGTGTCTATATGCTGCCAGACACATGGATATATTTCTGACACTGGTGCTAGTCAGATTATTATTAGCTGAAAGGCATGCCATCTCTTGCCTCTGAACTTCTTGCTCAAGTAAGGACTATTTACCTAAGTAGATGTCTCCAGATAAAACCCAGAGTTGTTTGTTGTATTTTTCTGGTAGTTGTCTCCACTAGTAACTAAAATCAAACCAACTTTAAACCCTAAGACTCTCATTTGACCATAGTTATCCCTAAGAAGGCCTCAACTATTAGATTGCAGTTTTTCTGGCATCCTTCAAAACTGTCTAATTCAACATTTTAAAAGTTAATTGTCAGATTGTTTCATGAAAACTGAGCAAACTTTAAAGAAATTTGTAGTTGACAAATATTATTTAATCAGCAATTCTTGGAGGCAAAAATAAATACCTCTTATCTCCTATGAAAATATAAATAGAAAAATCTCCAGGCCGATTCATTGTGAAATAGCTGAGTGGTATGATGTACATAAACATCCACAGCATTTTTTGGCCTGTTCTCCAAGACCTTCTCTGTCTTGTCAGAATGTTCAGGGTGATATATCAGCAGTCTAAATGAGAATGGATTGCTGTTGCAGATCATAAAATTTAATTATGGAAGAACTTTAATCTGAGATAAACTTAACTGTCTCTGATGGGAAAATAAGTGACCACCAAAGCAGCCTGGCCACCCAAGCCAGTGCTGATTTGGTTTCAGATACTTTGTTGAAAGCCAGATGTAATGAAATAAATTCTTAATTCTCCATGTGAGATAAGCTTGTTGTGAAAAATATTTTCAGACTCAGATATTCAACAGATATTCTACACATTTTTCAGATATAACTGTCTATTGTGGGCTCTTTCTTCTGCTTCCTCCCTCTTTCCTCCTGTAAACACATGCATCTTGATAAAGTTTCTGTCATTCTTACATCAATCTTGTCTCTCCTGTTCACTGAATTGCCACCATACGAATATCAGCACTTTGGCCACCATATCCAGTGAACAACTGGATACAAAAAGAGCTACCTAGGTCTGCGCTGTTGGCCAATAGTATAGATCTGCTTGTAAGTGTAAGTATTTGTTGGTTTCTATGAGAAATGTGTTCTATTACTTGGAAGTTTTGTCATTTGCGTTTATGCTAAATGTTAGCAAACTACAAACAAAATAGGATTGCAGCTCACAGCTGTGGCTATTTCAGATCTGCTTTTGGTTCTGAGAAATCATGTACTTCCTTCTTCCCAGCAAGCATATGATATTTCATTTGGAGTAGGAAAATAAAGAATAAATTGCTGTCTATATCCTTGAAGGAAGGGTGTTAGAACATGAGTGACATAGGCTTAAGTGAGTTGTGAAAGTGGTTAATCTTAGCTTGTGAAAAACCGGGTGCAGCAGGTTTGAGATTCAAATGGAGTATAAATATAATCCGCAATTCTGACCCAAGTGCCTGGAACAGCCATTGCATCAAATTCAGAAGTGGAACTGCACAAAGGTGAGTGTGACTAAGCCATGCATAAATGAGTTTTCAAGGTGAAAATATCAAGTAAGATTCAAAATATGCAAGATAAAGCACCAGTCATACCAATCTCCCTTGACATGAATAATCCTGTTTATTTAATTGTGACTGGTCATGTGTAGGAGGATTACTGACAAGCATAAAGGTTTCTAGGAGCCAACCCAGCTGTGGTGTTAAGCCAGCAGAGGTATTGACCATACTGCATATTTTGATTGACAAGTCAACCATCTCTTTGCTGAAGCAAAATGATTTTAATGAGGTATTCAGAGCATTGAACACAAAAAACTCTAAGTCATGCCATGCTGACCCATGAGAATTAATTTAGAAATCATGGGAAAAAAAGGAAAAAAAAGTGCAATTCTGCATTTCATCGGTCTGTTTTGAGTCTGGGCATAACCAAAGCCCCACAGTTTTCTAAGTCTTTTTTTTTTTTTGTAAGAAGATACAGAAGCATTTGCTAGAGAAGGGCTAAGCATTTCCTAGAGAATATAAGGCATGCTACAATGCCATGTGTATAGAAGCTAACTTTTAATGAGCAAGAACAGGTTCTGGAAGCAGGATATACCTATAGCCTTCTGTCTGGGCTAATATACCTTGTTTCTGCCTACTGCCAGTAATGTAATTCATATGAACATGCAGTCACCGATCTGTAGCAAATATGCTTGTACTGTATATTGAAAGCACGGTATTGCAAATTATGCCTTTATGGCTGAGTAAAGTGGAGGAGAAGAGCAGAGGAGGCACACATGGCTTTGCAAGGGCAGACAGTGAGACCGGGGCTCCCTTCTTCCCACATCTCAGTGTAAGGCAGTGATGTGGGACTGCCCCTCAGTCAGTCCATATGTGCCAGGCCACAGATATAAAGCAGTTTACTCAAGCTCTCATTGAGTAAACCACATCATTCTGGGAATCTTTTTGTTTGCCTGAACCTCCCAGTGCTCAGCCTGGGGCAAAGTAATTCACACCACACAGAGTATAGTGCTGCGCTTAATTGCACAATTGAGACTATAGAGGAAGAGAACAGAGAAAACCTTTATTTTTCTACAGAACTGATACAGTACAGGCAGACTGTGCAAAATAATGCTTCATTTACTGGTTTTCTCCTGTTATTTACCTCTTCTTGACCTTGCAGAACTAGAGATCATTTAGCTGCATGGTAGCTCTGAGTTCTGAAGTAACTGTAAGAGACTGCCAATTATTCATTGTTTTCCCACAATTTATCATGGTACTGGAATATGAATCTCTATAGTGTTCTGAGAGAAGGAGAGATTGTCTAGGGGAATTGCCTTTCCCCTCACTCATAACATCACACAGACCAGCTCTCTTTACATCTGTAACTACATGACATTCCTGTAGTGACTGTTAAGAAAGTACTCAGTGTATTTCTCACTATCTGGTAACACAATTTAGCTATGGGAGAACTGTGAGGAGGAGCCAGCCAGCTGTAGCTGGGTAGCTCTATCTTGATTATCAGAAAGGAGGACTTGTTGCCCAGGCTTTTCTTTACAGTATAGAACTGTATTGTATCTAACAGCTAGAAAGACTTTTTATTTCAGCGAGCTTCTCATTCCATGCAAAAAGGTAATAAAATAACAAAAGAATAATAACCCACTCATTGCTGATTCCTGCTGGAATGCACTGAGTAAGTCATATAGGAAAGACACAAAACTGATAAGAAGTAGTCTTCCAGGGCAGATTACTACCACACAAAACTGTTGCAGAGTTTCTGCTTATCCCAGAATCATCTGAAAACTGAATGATGAACGTTGGTCAGAGGACTGTCATGATACTTGTAGGATAAACTGGTTCGGAACACTCATATTCCGTATTTGTCTCTGAAAATTATACCTCAGGAAATTTTAGCAGGGCTTTTCTAGGGAAAAACTTCTACAGGAAGACAATAGAAACTGTGATTACCCTCCTTTCTCTTTTGTGGGTTTTCTGAAGGAAAGGTTGATGTGATTCGGGCTGACTAAGTAATTGTCTTTGTATTTCAGTGTTATTGCATCTTAACGTGTTCAGACTGAGCATTATCTGTAGATGACATACACTATACATTATCAACCATCTGTATTTGTTCTGGCTGTTTCTCAAAGGGCATTTTGATGAGTCAGAATGTTTTTTCTGGTAGGCTCTTCACCTGCTAGAGATGAGAATCTTGAATCATTCTGCCGGGGGTGGGGGGTGGGGGGGTGGGGAACCAGAGAACTTCAGGCAAAGTAAACCATCCACACATTTATTTTTGACATTATGCATTTTATTTTATATTTGGAACTCTTCCATTTTGATTCTTACTTCAGAGCACACATTCATGCTCTGCAGTCTGTATTTTTTAGGAAATAGCTACTGCAGTCTTAAATATGACAGAGGTTAAGTTTGTACTGCCAAAGAATATAATAAGAATATAACTTCCCAGGTCACCCCTGGATCTTGGCCCCAAGACAGCATATGTGTGAGTCTGTGCTTCTGTTTAGTGTGACCTGACTAAATCACTCCACACAAGGCCTAGGTGCAATTCTGGAGATAGTTGGCTCCAGGGGTTATTCCCTGTGTGGAAGCATCGTGCTCAGTTCTTCCCATGCTAAACATTCTTTATATTCCTCAGGCTATCTTGGGAACCCTCGAGCCCTTAAATGCTCTCACATACTCCAGAGTGTGCAGCGTGTACCCTCAGTTCCCTGCTCTTAGATCATTATGGTGGGTTGCAATTCAGGCACTTTGAACAGAAGAATGCCAAAAAATAGCAATTATCAGGATCTTCTGAAGGTGAACTCTAAAATTCCATGGTTTACTTTTATTTATTGTTTTTCATAGCCACTGATTTCTTCCTGAGAGCTGTTGACTGGGTACTTTGGTCCCAAGACAGTCAAAAGATTAGACCTTAAGTAGTCTCGTTCATTATACTGATAGTGATATAAGCACATAAGTCCTCTTCCAAGTTGACACCAAAATATTTGGTGCCCTGCTTGGGTCAGCACTGGTTGTGGCTGTTGCCTTTAACAGAGCTGCACTGATTTAAACTTACATAGGACTTGAAATGACCTTGGGATAATTTTCATCGGGGCCTTTTATTTGGACTTCATGTAAGTTCTGGTTGTCTAGTCTTGATGACCTCACTTGGAAAGAAATTCTTGTGGGAACGTACGTTGCTCAGATCTGTGTCCTGCTCATTATAAATACACTGTGCGTGATTAATCTCTCAGTGATATAAACACATCATTAATGTAAATACATTGCCTTTGCTAGTCCATTTTTGGATGTATTCTGGTACAAGTGAGTGCAAAATCTGGCCTTCAGGTGATTAATTTTGTGGCATTTAACTTTTGGACCTCAAGTTAGTAGAATTAAAAAAAAAAGAAAGACTTATAGTCTCAGCTATGTTTCAGATGAAGAATGAATCAGATCCTCTTGGTTAATGGCATGAATGTTAATTGGGCCATTCATTTTTATTTGACAGAAACATGGGAGGAAGATCAGCTCAGTCTTCTTAGGTTTAGGCTGTGTTACAAGAGTATACAATAATATGAAAAATTGTGTAGACTAGTTATTTGCAATAGACCAAACATTTATTTGCCTCTCAATTTTTTAAGCACTTGTGTGATTTTCATGGCAAAAATGCAAGACCGAATCTGTGCTCTCACGTTATATTAAGAGACCATAAAGTCTGTACATAAGAGCTCACATTTAGCTATTCAGTTTCTGGTTCTTAAACATTTTTGCTTTACACTCCGTATTTTAATGAACACATTAGATGGAGTAAATGCAGGGTAAAAATTATTAATGGTGTAAAAGAAATCCAAAGAATTTTTACAAGTCAGACACCTTGCAGAAAAAGTACTGAATGCAACAAGGGCTTGAGTATATGTTTTTGTGCCTTTTGCACATCATTTAAATCCATTTTTTTCAATGGCATTTCACCTGATTTTAAGCATAGCGGGATTCAGCTGAGGGTCTTTATACAGAGACATGAAAATATAATGGCTTATATGTTACAGTTTAGATGTGAGACGGACTTACAGGAATACTAAAGATGTCCTCTAGTATTGGCTGGTATAATGTGTGAGTTCCAGGTTATGTGGTACTATAATGGTGGTACTCCTGTCCAGTCTCCCATTAATAATTCAAATGCATTGTAACCTGGTGTTTTAGCTAATGCGTTGGTTTAATTTCAACTCCAGATTTGGTCACCTGAATGTATGTGTCTACAGGATAAATGTATATATGCAATGCAAGCTTCTGTTACAGTCAATGAACTCCATATGGTCAGTGGAGTCTAGAAAATGATTCAGCTCATCAAACATAGAGATACATTCTCTTGCCTGCTAATAGGTGATGAGCATCATTTTTGGCTCAGTGATTATCCAGCTGCCAGTTCAGAAGAGCATGAGTCTCCCATACATTGACAGATTTGTGGGTATCCCAAGGGATCTGAAATGTCACACCTATCTTTAGCCAAATGAATGTCCCCCAAGATGTCTACTCTAGGATGAATTGAATAGCTCTCTAGACTACATTTGGCATGATGCAATTGCTCAAACATCAATATCCAGTGTCATTTCAAACTCTGCAGTCTCCCATGTGGTCTCCAGCTGCTACTGCAAAGGTTTGCAGATCTTGAGTCATATCCATCAACCCTGTACAGATATTTTAATATCCTTGGAATCTCAAATGGCACTTGATGCTTATGTTCAGGAAAATGAATTGTGACTGACTGACCTCACTGGCCGAGGCCTTGATTCAGCTGTCTAGGTCATTCTTCTTGGTCTTCTGCTGCTAATTAGAAAGGTCCTGTCTCAGATCCGTCAGCCCATGTGGGGTCTTAGATACCCTTGGGTGTTTGAGACAGACATCTATGTTTAGGCAACTGAATTGAACCCTATGTCTATAATGTGAGCTCATACACCTAGTTCACAGATACACTATGCTATGCACACCTAAATTTAAGAGCTTGCCTAGAGCTAAATTTCACCCACAGACATGTTCATATCACTTGTAAAATGCTGAGAACTTCACAAATTACAGTAAATCTTGCTCATTCGTACTGCATTGATTATCCCTTCTGTGCATATCTTCTATAATGGGGTAAAAGGTGTTCTTGAAAAAGAATATTTATATAATATTGTATTTGTATCAGTGGATAAAAGTCACAGTATTGCTAAGCACTTCTTAGCTTCTCTCTGGAATTAGCTGGTAGAGCAGCACAAAATATTAATTATTAGAATCCTTTCCTGTCTCATTGTCCTGCTTTTCCAAAGGTAGGAAACCAATGACTCATTTCAGTATACATTATTTCCTGTATTTCTCCTCATGGCTCCATAACTCTGCTCTTTGTTCTGTTTGGACTTGACCATTGGCAAGAAACACTATCCCTGCAAGACAAGTAGTGTAATAGGACCCATTTCTCACTCTGAGATGTTTTATAGAAGAAAAAGTAATGAGTCCAAATATTTATATAATGTGGTTTGCATGACGCTTGCTCATTGAACTTCTGGTTGCACCTGAAGAACAAGTATTTTAATGTGATAGGATTACGAATCTTAAACCAAACCCTCTTTTCTGGTACGTAAGAATAGCTCCTAATGAAATCAGTGGTAGTTCTGTACATATATCCAAGTGTAAAATCTGGCAGCTAGCTCCTTGTTTTAATGACATGTCTGGATATATATTTTTTCCATCGTGGCAATGGCAACAGATCTGGCTCCTCCTTCTACTTTTGATTTGCATCTGCTTTATGCAGTTTCCTTCATCTGTACTTCAGTAGAAAACAAACTGAAAATTGGTCAGTGATTGCTCAGGAAACTTACTCTACAGGTTTGGACTGAGTGAGAGGAGTTTGGAGCATGCACATTACATCAGTTAGGGAGCATGTGTAGGCACAAAGAAAATTGTTCTATGACTATAAATGATTTCACTGGACACGAGACATAAATAAGACTTTATATCATTACTGCTGGATTAAAATCTCATGCTTTGTCTTAACCTTATGTGGCATTATTTCTATTTCATGCTATGACTGATCTCAAGATTAAGGGCCTGAATTATTAAATACTCTAAGTACATGTGTAACTTCAAACAACTGAAACAGAAATGAGAAAGGAAATATTCTTTGGTATACAGGTGAAGCCCTGGCCTAAAAGCTCTAAATTATTTATTGCATAATAGGATTTATTCACATTTTTACTTCTACTGAAGCATCCAGGAATGTATTTTTTTGTCCCCAATATATCAGGATTGGTTTAAGTTTGTAAACAAGCTAGGATTTGCAGATTCTGTAATTTGAGTTTATATACCTATATACACACACCTCTATTCATATTTCCCCACAAACATACATATATATATGTATAAAAATTACACACATACAAAAGCTATATATACACACAGAATTATACAATGTTATACATTAACATATATATTAACATATATATTAACATATATTGTTATAACAATATATGTTATATATTGGAATTGTATACATACTATATATGGGATGTGACTGACCTCACCTACTTTGAGCTGTATTGAAAGTAAACATCTAGTCTAAGGTAGCTATACAGCTTCCTCTCAAGGTCAGTGGAAAAGTTAGATATTTTCGAAGGTGTTGTCCAAGATCACTTGCATAAATTGTCCTTTGAATGTTCTCTACTGACAGCAGAGGGAACTTACCTCAGATCCAACATCTGTTTTTACCTCGGTAAAAGTAAGCTAAGATGAACGCTATTCAAAGGGACATTCTCAAAAAATGGAGCCAGTTCTGCCAAAGCAGATACGAAGTTAGTAATCGTTCGATTTCCATGCAATAACATTTTGCATGCTAAAGATCATTCTGATCTTATGCAGAACACCTTCAGTTGTATGGTGCTCAGTCTTATTGTGCTTCTTATTTCCTCCTGAGAAGGATTAGTGGACATAATGGTGGGAACAGCAGAAACTGCCAGAGTTCATCACTGCTGCAGCTGAGTTAGTATTGGCTCAAATATGATTTTTTTTAGAGTTCTCTAATACAGACACAGGCCAGATGCACACCAATGCTTAAGTTAAAAATATGAATAAAAATGATCTTTGTTGCACTGCATGGTCTTTAAGAGTCTGACATGGACATGGATAATTTGATCTTCTTTTCATATAAATGACTTAGAGAACAGAATTGGCCCAGGTCTCCCTAGACTCTTCTATGCTTATGAAATAATATTAGCAAATTAAGGAAAGGAGAAGCCATATAATTTCCTCTCCTTCCCAGACTAAAAGCAGGGGCACAACAACTGCTGCTTGGTTATGAAACCTCCTTGTTGAAGTGTATGACTTAAGAGTACCATTAGCATTCTGCACAGAGACTGTTGAAGTAGTACACTATTAAAATAGTGGCATCAAAAACAAGTAATTTAAAGGCTGCAACATGCTACTTTTACTTGTGAGTTGCTGGCTTTCCCTACAGCACAGTGAATTTATTCAATTATGATTAGTAATTGTTTCAAAGGAGGAAGAATGTGTGTTGGGAATAAACGGTAAATTCCCAATATCCAGTGAACTCTTTACTCTTTTCCATTGTAGGCCTTTTAAAACATTTGTCTGAGCAGACTGACTGAGTTATTCTTCATGAAGTAGGAACAGAAGAAATTCTTAAAAAGGTTTTCTAGTCTGTTTTGATTTCAAACTCAGAAATCTCCACAGAAGTTGGCAGCCTTTTAAGTTTATTCATTCATAATTGTAAGAGATCATCCTCATACTTTGAAGTATGGAATAGAATAATGGCAATTTAAAATAACCAAGCAGGTTATTTTAACAGAAACAGGAACAAATAAGAGAACTGTGATTTGTTGCTCGATTAATCTATTTACCTTTACATTTCACTTTATCATATAAATACTGAGCCTCCAGCTAATGGGTTCATTGTCTAAACTGTGTGTTAAAAAAGTATCTTTCTGGTGCACATCCATCCTGTTAAAAATGATGTGTGGATTTTTTAGATCTTGACTAACATTTGAGCATTCAAATAGTTTCTCATTTTGATTTGTGATGTGTAAAGTTCAGAGCTAAAGTTTTTGCAAACCAACCTGCTTATATTTTTCAGATGCCAGTGGGAACATTTTGTTATATATGACTTGTTGGAGCTGAGGTTAGAGATATCTTGAAAACCTTCCAATATCCTTTGCTAGGTTTCTAAATGTGAAAGAAAAATATTCACTGTTGTAAGGCTATGAGTATAATATGAGCAAAATGATAATGTCATGAAGGCAGTATATGGCACAGCTGGTTAAAGTGAACAACTCACATCATTAATCTTTCACCTTCTTATTTCTGCAAGTTAGGCTCATTTTCAGGGAAAATACTGTCAGTCAACCAGAAGGAAACAATGGTTAATTCTGTATATATGTTATATATATGTTTACACACACATATATAAAAATGAAGATATTTATATATTTCTTCAAATATGTATATGTGTATATGTGTATATGTGTATATTTATGTGTGTGTGTGTACACACACAAACATACATAAATACATAGATATATATGTAGTCATCATACTGGTGCAAACATAGCTAAAGTTTATGCATACCAAGCACTGACTATAGGGAAATTAGCAGGAAATAGATACTTCTCTCAAATCTTCTGGGATGGGTTCTCTTTTCAGAAATCTCTGCAGACATCAGTCCAAGGAAGAAATAGTGAATCAGCTCCATGCAAACACTCAGGAAACAGGCAAACGCAAGGAAATGTCTTGGTTGCTGCCATCCAGAAGGACACAATCCCAGGCTGCTGTCTGTCAATATCAAAGTCCTTTGATGTGTGTAAATTGGCATTTGGAACTGATGTGTTGTAGAAGAGACAGGCTGCCTTCAAGGATATGACTTCTCTGAGGTGACAGGTTAGGTCCTGGCACTTACAGTGGTGCCCCCAGTACTGTGACCACTGATACCATTAGTATGACTATTGTTTTTCCGCTGCACAAGCCTTGGTTAACCTGAACAGGACATTCACTAGTGTTAGTATGGATAGGTTTGGAAAGGTCTTCAAAGCCAGTGATGGACTATTTTATACAGCAACAGATAATTTGTATTGTTCTCAGGACACTGTTTGCAAGGCCTGTCTCCAGTCTTTTGGGAAGAGCTGCCTTGCATTCTGCTTTGAAGACTGCTGGCTAAACTATCTTCTTACACAGGAAATTAGAGGACACTGATCGGTTGCTACCATGGTAGCTTCAGACTGACAGCAGAATTTACAAGCAAAAGATGGAGCTTTACATTGTAGTACAGTATAGTATAATATAGTATAGTATAGCATAGCATAATATAGTATAATTATAAGGATATGATAACATAATATGGTTATGAAGCATTGTATTTTTTGCAAAGTATTTGAGAGATTGTACCTTCAAAGGGAGAGACTCCTGAGGGCCGATGTCAGAGGGTAGTTGGAAAACTCATTGAAGCACTCAGAAAATGAAGAGTAAGCCTTTACCAGTTGCTGGATCTTTATTTAGCCTAGGATGCCTTTACATTCCTGAACTCAGTTTAGGATCTCACTGAAAAATACAGTTGCCATAGGACATTACTTCTATTACCCTTAGATTTAGATACCTGTTTTGGAACTGGTGTGTAAGCAGAAAACCAATAGGAATACCACTACAAAACCTGTAAATTACTTAGTAGGAAAAAGAAGGAGGAAATAAAAAGCAAACTTAAACATAATATGAATCTCAGCAGGAGACAGAGCCCCATTCTAGTAGGAATCTGGGGTATATTCTTACACAAAAAATGTGGGTATTTTAATGAAAAGCTATGAAATAGTGTCTACTCTAATTTAAATCACATCTTGAAATTGATAGTTCTCTTATGGAATAGATGAGAATGTCAGCAGTTAGGAAATAGTTGAAAAAACTTGCTATGATATCTGTGTCTGCTTTAGCAGGAAGGTGTTGGTAACGTCTTATGAGACGTGCTGCTACGTTATTATGAAATATTTAAGAAATTTAAAATGTGACATGCCTCTAGTTTAAAAAAAATAAATGGAAAGTTTAGTGCTACTGACCATTTTGGGTCATGTAATGATCATGTAGGGATTTCTGATCTGTTCTAAACAGGATGGTAGGTCTACCTGAAAGCTCAGTTCAAAACAAAGCTGGTAGCTCAGGTCCTAGAAACAATTTACTTATGACCGCATGACATTCCCTCTGGGCTAGCCAAAGCTGTGAACTCTGCAGTTAATCATCTCATGCAGTCATCTGGCTGGTGTAGCCTATGGTGTCTTCGGTCTTGACAATTCTTGCTCAGAGTTCGCCTGGGTGTCTCTGAACTGTACTACATCATACAATATAAAGTCTCCTTTGGGAATTTTTATTATCTGGTGCACTGAGTTATGGACTTTTTGTGCTAAGTATTGTACAAAACATGTAGAATTCTATGGGCCATAAAATAATCTATGTGAATTCTTCAACAAAACTTAGAATCTTTTTTTTTTCTTTTTTTCTTTCTAATCTCTCTTTAGCATGGCTAGAATAACTTAGTTCGTTATAACTCTCATTGCCTCAGAATTAAGGAAACTGATGAAACACTGTCCAGACATAGGATTGATGAGATTTTGCTTTCTTTGATGTAAGGAAGTAAGCTTATGCTATGATTTACATTATCTTTCTTTTTTTTCCAGTGTTTCAGTATAGTACTTTTGCCAAGTTACCTGATAAGAACTCAGATTATTTAGCTGGTGAAGGAATCGATAAAAAAGTGAGCTTTACATGTGTTTCAAATTCCTTTTTCTTTCCTGACTTGCAGACAACAATATTAAAAAACCTTATTATAAAACTTCTTCTTGTTTGTCCTTGCATTGCCACCACTTGAATGAAGGTACAGTGGTCAGGGGTGCATGTAAAGGCCAGAGACCAAATGAACACTTTGGCAAGAGGCTATGGAACAGGAAATGCCAAGATAGCGTCAGCACAGAAAAAAAGTGGCAGGAGAATTGATATGTTTTCCTGAATTACTAACAGGTTTAGTAGTGGGCTAGAAGATGTCAAAACACAGGAAAAAGAATGACTATAAACAAGTGTGGAGTCAATTTTTAGGACCATCACAGAAGTCTGTGAGATGAAAGGACAGATCCTGAAGGGCTACCAAAATTTAAACATTTACATTTAAATTTAAATATTTAAGAGATTATTAAATTTAATTTAATAGAATTCCAATCAAGTTGATCCATGAATGGCAGAGGATACTTGCATAAACCAGATTCATCCAGCTGGCAAGACACTGTGAGATAGCAGTATACAGACTTGACGGATGTATAGTGTTTGTTACTTGTTAATGATGTATTTTTGCTGTGGATAAACTTATCTTGCATTTTAACAGCTTATTTCCAAAAAGGGATAATAACGTATATTCAAAAGCCAGATTTTTCACAGGAAAACAGATTCTGTAAGGATGGAAACCACTTGAATACAAAAAAACTCTAGATAGTATCCACTAGGCCTAAATATAGCTGGCATACATGGGCACCTAAAACCCATCAAGCTATAGCTAACAATTTTCTAAGACTGCTTAGCTCTTTACATGCCAATTTTCATCAGGTAGCTCCCTGCTAAACTAGAATATCTGTGAGCTGCTAAGGAAAGTCATTGATGACTGCTTAAAAGTTCTTGAGGTATGCCCCTAAACTCTGGCTAAAACCAGGTTGTGATCCAACTTTAGGTATCCAGGTACAAGAACTATAAACAAGTTTTAAAATGCTAGGACTGGTCAATCTGTTTATTGGAAATAATGTGTAATGGGTAAGAAATCTGAACAGCAATAAAAGAATTAGATGACCTTTGGCTTCATTCAGTTTGATCAGAGTATTGAATCCTCATCTCCAAAATGCTGGAGAATGTCCTGATTAACAGGTCCTACCTATCCTAGGTGGCTCTCTCTTGAAGTTGAGTTATGTCACTTCAGTAAACATACATGCTTTGTGGCTTAGTATTAAGAGCAGAGGTGAAAATGTTCTTATCCATGATGCTTTATTCCTTGGTGGTTTGGGCACTGGCTTAGAACATGGGGTGTGTAAAGGCTTGATCGTCTCAGTATCCTGTTCTCTGGGCAAATTCCATCTATATTCACCAGAATGTAAAAAAAATGGAAATTACCTTCTCTGATAGGCTGCTATTCTCTAAGAAGGACTTGAAAGTTGAAGGGACCTACATGTCTCATCAAATATCATTGCTCTCTTTGACAGAAATAGAGATTCAATTAAAGTGGAGCACTATCATTATCTGGTGACATCTACATTCTCTGCTGAGTCAGTGGAGAGAAAGAAATACCTCTGTTGGGCAGAAAATGTTACTGTCTGCAGATCTGCAGATCTTCAGATTTACCTCAAAATCTCCAAGGACTCTTTTAGGAATTTAGGCTATTCTGTTAGTTGACCTGAATAACTCTCTGAGGCCAGGTATCTGCAATTTCAGTCAAATATTATTTAAACTAGGTAGGATGGATTCTACATGCAATTTAATCTACAGCAAATCTGAAGAGCAAGCAAATGTTAAACCATTTGAGATTGGCTATAACAAATGATACCAGAATTTCAGTTCTGAAGCCTAGACCAATTTCTGCATAATAGTTCATCAAAATCTTGTTCAGAAGACCAAACCTGAACATGTGTTTGTTCTCTCTTGACAGAGTTTCAGTCCTGGACTTTTGCTCACTGATTATAGCTTCCACAGTCTCAAATTCCGCAGAACACTCTCTCATAACCTTATCTTGATTTACTTCTTAAGGCTACTAGATTTTTCACAGCTAGAAGGTAGAGGCATATGATCTGACAGTATGAATTAACAAGTTCTTATTCTGCACTACCTAAACTGCCAATGTAGGTGAGGCTATGTGATCTTTTATTATGTGTCATCTTTGTACAATTTAAGGGTTGGGGGAGCTTGTGCATCTTCTAAAAATGTACTAGTAACTATTAAAACATTATTGTTTTGTCAGAAAAAAAGCTTTGACAAGTGATATGACCATCTTTTCACCTGATTCTCTAACTTACCTATCAATCTTAAACTCCTTAGGGAATGTTAATGTATCCGTCAGGTCTCCCCTTCGAAAGAATTCACTCTTGGAGGAGCAGTTACCTATCTGATCAAAGCAACTTTGTTTTTCTCTTGCTGATTTTTGTAGTTTTAATCGTTTGTATATAGAATTTCTATACTATCCTGATAAAGACATCACTCAGTCTTACTATTTTTATGCTGTTTTATGCAAAGTTTCATAAATAAGTACTTTCCAGATCTCCTCCTCTAATAAATATTTCATTGGAACCTTGCAGTCTTGCAGATTGGATTCAAAATCAAACAATGTGCTGTCAATTCTGTACTCTTTTTACAAGATTAAATCATGTGGATAATGATGCTTAAAAATCGATAGCATTTCACAAAGCTATGCAGAAGCTGTAACACCATTTCTATAGCAAAAACAATGTAATAAAAAATATAGCTGAATTTTGGCTATATGTCAGGAAAGGGAGTGGAAAATGCTGACAAATGGAGCTTCTTTTGGTCTCTGAAAATAGCTTATTTTCTGTGAAAAGAAATCTTTTCAAATAGAAACCAAACTATATTTCCACAAAATATGTGTCTGCTCTACTAATAAAAAGTTGCTTATGTGGGTGGTCAGAAAACCTTAAATCTTCTATCAAATTCAATATAAACTAAGAAAATCTTAATGCTGTGGAACATCCAGATCTAATTCAGAAATGATATAAATGCATAAATTAGGTATTCAGGATTCTAGCTCCATTGAAATTAGTAACAAAATCTTGTCTTCAGTATGAGACAGGACTTTGCGCACTTATAAACTGGTCAAAAAACAGGTGTGTGTGATAAAGGGCAGACCACGTTGCATTCATTTTTCATTCAGCTGGTATGCAAAAAGAACATAATTTACAAGCAAAAGATATGGAAAGAGAATAAGAGTGTGGAAGATAAGGAGACTCTTCTTATCAAATTTGTCATCCATCTAGAAGACTTTGCTTAATTGGTTTCCTCCTCCCATTCTTTTTTCTCTGATCTCTTAAATTATGCTAAATTTTCTTGGCCACTGTTTGCCTGACTCTACATGCAGTTTGTTTCTTATCAGTGTCCCAGGTGGTTTACTGTGTTGATTATATTATTGCTGAACATGATGTAATACAATAATATGCCATATAGTTAGCCAAAATTAATACTTCAGAGAGTTATTCTTGCACCTATTTAGCATCAATAAAAATACAAGACTTCATAAAAGTACCTCCTGAACTTCAATTTACTTGACCAACATCTGTGAAATAAAGGTCAAAATCAAGACAGAAGTTATAGTTTTCTCCTATGTACTCTTTTGAATGCAATTTATCAGCTTTCTGGCTCTGAGTTATGGGCATTGCTAAAAAATGCCTTTCTTTTCTGGTTGCCTCTTAGTTCTTCCTTTTGAGAGATCTTCAGGTGTTTAATGACAGATTTAACAAGTGATTGTGAAGAGCCCATGAAATTCCAGCTTTATTTCATGAGATTATTCTGCTGTTAATCCATTCTGTAGGAAAGGTCTAAAACCAAGGATTAAAATAGTGGTATAAAAGGAATGTATGGGAATTGGCAGGCAATGAGCTAGCACCCAGTTCTTCTGCCAGCTTGAACATTTGCAGTTCTCAGCAGGCTAGAACAATGCCAAGACACTGCATGATACTAAATTGGATTAAACATTTAATGAGTTCATGGAGTGATAAAGCAAAATAATCCTTTTACTAAATCAGAAAATTCAAACAGCTTATTCTCTTCCTGTAATATTTCAGGTTATTCTGATAAAGTCTTACAGGAAAAGTGCTTTCCAAAATGTGATCTGGTTTCTGGAGGAAGAAATAGTTAATAAGATGCTCAGCATGGATAACAACTTTTCCTGCTATGGTATTTTATACCTCTGGAGATTTCGGATACTAAGGAAAACTTACTTGTTCTCTTGGAATAAGACAGGCAACACTGAAACAATATCCAGACTTCAAGAATATGAAACGTCAAGGGCCTAACCTGGGATCTAGAGAATGTATGACTTTTATGCCGTAGTTTTACTGCAGCTTATACTGAATAGAGATTTTGAAAACCACCAGAGGATACCTGAGGTTTTACTTTTGATTGAAGTGTTCACATTACAAATTTCTGAGGCAAGTAACATAAATCATAGGTGACACTTATTTCACATTACTTTCAATATCTACCATTTATTGCAAAATAATGCTATTTGCCCAGTTAAAAGGTGGACATATTTTAAATATTATTTCACATGTTTAAAACATTTTGTTCATATAGGTTTCCAAACAAAGTATATATGTATTTAAACCATGATCATGCTTTTTGAAATGTCTGCTGCAGGTTCCTCCTTGCATCCAAACTATCAGTCTTGTGTGTGATATTTGCAATTTGCTTGGTAAATGTTTAATAATCATCAACCATTATGTTTGCTTGAAAAACAGTGCATTTAGTGAAAAAAAAGCACTGAATCATTTTATTCTTATCTGGATCTTGGTTGACCTGTCACCAACCTGTAAAATAACCTGTTTATTTGCAGATAGATACACATTTCACTTTTAAAAATAATTTGATTTAATTAGCAATAGTAGATTAGAGTCCTTCAAAGGAATTACATTCATTCCTTGTTTTCCTTTTCTTTCAGGGTTGTCTAGGGAGTTATTCAGCGTACTTCAGGATGCTGTTCATTCCAGGATGAGCTGAATAGCTTTGGAGATGCCACTGACTAGGGCATAGGGTTTAGTTAATTTATTGGCCTTCAGCTGCCAGTTGATAGTGCAGTTCTCCAGTATATCTTCTGACATTATGTCTTAGGTTCATGAAGATGTCCCAGATGCTCCGGAGAACTTCAAATGGCAATAAACACCTATGTTTAGAAAATTGAATGGACCCTGAAATGTCCACTGACTGTAACAGTTGCTTAGATAGCTCACTCACATGTAGACTGCTAGGCAGAGATGCAGTTCCCTAAGTAGGTAATAGCATTTTACACCATGAACAAACACATGTCTTAAGATTTATAGACTTTCCATGCCTTTCTGGTGCAGTAGCTGGAGCCAAGAGACATCTCAAATGACATCAGACACCTTTGTATATGTGACTGAATTACATTAACATACCAAAATGGATGTGTTTACATTCTGAACATGAATCTCGCTCTGTAGAGAAGTCAGCTCCATTTTGCATCTGTGTAACCCCAAGCATAAAGTGAGAATAGCAAAATTTCCTTCCCAAAAGTGCCATGAAGTTTAGTTAAGGGCTTAGAAAGATATTTGATCTCCTTGATTAAAAAACACTGTAGACCCACCTTTTTAAAATTATTTTGGCAGTAATTGTTGTCTTTCATATAAAAGATCTTTCTCTTCATACTGAGGTTTTAAAGTGACCTGATGATAAATCCAGCTTTCAATGCCTACATTTTGGATTTGTTATATTTTGCAAGTTATCCAAACTTTCTCCAAGATCTAGCAGATTTTAGCTATCCCTACATGCAACTATTCACTGCATGTCTCACAATTTTTTTTTATACTCTGCAGAACTGTTGGGCCCCAAACTGTCAGGGTCAATGGACTGGTGAGACTACATCTGGAGTCCTGTATCCAGTTCTGGGCTCCCCAATACAAGAGGGACATGGACTTACTGGAACGAGTCCAGTGAAGGGCTACTAAGTTGATTAAGGGACTGGAGCATCTCTCATATGAGGGAAGGCTGAGAGGTGGGGCTGTTCTGCCTGGAGATGAGAAAGCTCAGGGGGATCTTATCAGTGTATATAAACACTGAAGGCAGGGTGTAAAGAAGACAGAGTCAGATTCTTCTCAGTGGTGCCCAGTGACAGGACAAGAGGTAATGGGCACAAACTGAAACACAGGAAATTTAAGCATAAGAAAAAACTTTTTCATGATGAGCATGGTTGAACACTGGATCAGGTTGCCCAGAGAGGTTCTAGAGTCTCCATCCTTGGAGATATTCAAAACCTGACAGGACATGATCCTAAGCAACCTGCTCTAGTTGACCCTGCTTTGACCAGGAGGGTTGGACAAGATGATCTCCAGAGGTCCCTTCCAGCCTCAACCATTCTATAATTCTGTGATTCTGTGACTTGATGCAAGATTTCTAATAGGAGATTTTTAAACACACAACTGTAGATTTAGACTCTTGTGTTATGTCACCCAAGTGACTTTTTAAATTTAGTTAAACAAAGGGGACTTATGCTAGCAGGAGAAATCACTCAGTGAAATGGACAAATGTCTGTAGGTTAGGGAAGACATATAGGAGGTAAGGAGCCTAAGCTGAAGCCAGTCCAACAAATCAGGAAGAACAGAGTCTTATACCTATACTGACCACATACTAACCCCTAATTTACATTTGGATGAATGTATCTTTTTCTTCACATCTCTTTCTTGGACTTAAAAATGCATTTTGCTTAACTGCTCCACCATTGAGCAGGAGAAGAGAGAAGAAAAGTCTTGCAGTGTCGAAGTATCTTGTTGGATGGGAAGACCTTTTATTTCCTAAAGGAATCTTTGAAGTCCTACATGAATGAAATATAATTAAGGATCATTTGAGATTTTAGAAAGTATTACTAATTAACTAAAAAAAACCCCCAAACAACAAAAACATATGAATTGTGTATGTGGTCCTTGGATTTGAAAGACTTCCCCTAGCAATACCTGGAGACCTTGATGACTGGGTGGATATTGGGCAGGGTTACTTGTATTTCCCTTTTTAGATTACAAGAAGAGCTGTGGGCTATCATGAAAGGAAGTCTTTGGCTTCATGAATCTGGCTGGAGGTGAATGGTTGTGTGCTCCCATTTCTTTGCAATCAGATTCAAATCCTTAACACCTACAAAAAGTTTACTGTTGGTAAACTTGGGTTGCCATACAGTGCTTTCTGTTATCCTAGCATAACCTCCTTTTTTCCATTTAAATTATTGCAGAGGAGTTATGGCATAATGATTTGGCCTGTACTTGTCAAATGAAATTCTGGCTTTGGTCCCAAGCTTACCTTGGCCTGTGGCTGCAATTGATATGGGCTTTTATGGTTTAACAGTTTTCTGGCTTTTATAGCTTGCTTTACATAAGTTTAAGATATCAAGTGTAGTTGGATTTGTGTCTGTTTTTTGAATAGGCAGATGTGTTTTAGGTAGTGTTGCCTACAGTTTGCATCTGGAAAGTGTCATTAATGTAGACACAATTTCAAACTCTGCCCCTGTTCTTACTGCTGGTTAAGAGAACAGACTTTGCTGGACATCTGTGACTGTATCAGAAAATTTAGCTTAAAAATTTACCTTTAAAATTAGCTGTAATTTCTGGTCAAGCATTGACTTGAGGAATTGAGGTGAGGAGAGAAGGTAAGTTTTTTAGAGCAATGTTGTACAAGAGATGATGGGCTTTCCCAGACATTAACACTCTTTGAAGTTAAGTATTACATTACAAGGAAGCAAGGCTATTTTACATCTAAATAAGAATATTCACGAAAGGAAGCTAGTTCACTCGAGTGCAGTATTTTGTGCCTTTAGCTAATCTGAATTTATCTGCGAGTCTCTCCATGGCCAACTCCTAAAAAGGCAAACTAATGAAAAGAAATATAGGCAACAGATGAGTCCTGACAGGGTGGATTGATGCAGGCCTCTTGAGAACAGATCTGACTGACTTAAATACACTTTAAGCTACTGCTGGTAAGAATCCAGTTATTAAGCATTAAGTTTTCAGGGCAGTGCCTGGTAGTTTAGGAACATTTATGAGTGTTTTATTTTATATATAAAGCTCACATTGTCTTTAGTGCAGAGTATCAAAAAAAGGGCTTGTCTTACGACTCCTTGACATCCCCTCTTCCCTTCTGCCCTGTTCCAGTTTCTGTGTTGCACATGTTTAATTGTGCACTGTTCTCTGAACAGCAATTAAAGCCCAATTTGACTTGTTGCTGAGCAAGATGATAAGAGGTCTGGCTGTCAGCACGGTCAAAGATCAGCCATTACCCCATACAGAGCTTACTGCAGCTTCATAATTTATTCCGCTGAAAGCTCCTCTGAGAACAAGACTGGCTTCGCAGCTGTTAATGTGTCTCTGCAGCTGTAACTCTTCTGGAGAAAGTGCAAAACCCACTTATACTATAGCTATTCCTGCAGTTCTTACTCATATGTGACAAAACACAAGATTTCATTTTTTTAATATAAGCTGGTGTAAGATGTCATTTGAACATAGTTAAAAGTTAATATGTACAAGTAAGGCAATCAAATAAAAATTGTTGTTGAAATGTTGTTGAACCTTCCATTGAAAGACCCTGCTTTGCTTCAAATGCATGTAAGTGAAATAGAGACTGAAAGATCATTTACATGGAAAGATTCAATTAAACTGTTATACTTTTTCATGGCATTAAAATAGAATGAGCAATAAATCATCTGGGTGCAAAGAATGTATGCAGTGTAATGTGCAGTCAATAATTATGAATTGTCTAGTCATTCCTAGAGAGAAAACTTGTCTGGCATCCTCTACAAATAAAGGAGCTATGGAAACTGTCAGAGATGGAAAAGAGATATTAAGTCATCACTGGCAAATGTTGAAGATTTTCTTTTGCTCTAATTTTTCTAAAACTTTGCCCAATCACATTTTACTGTCTTAACCATTAAACTTCCACCATTCCCCTCAAGATACTGTTCCAGAGGCATTAAAGATATTCAGTCTAACCAAGTACTACCTACTTGCAACTAACAATTCGAGTGTTCATTTTCAATTCTTTTCTGAGCTACTGAGCAGTGAAAATTACCCAGCTGCTAATAAAAATAAGACAAACATCATCCTCCAAAGTTTCCTTATTTTATTTGCCTAATATTCTGTAGGATACTGCACCTCAGCTCACCCTTCTCAGGTTCAGGCTCAAGACATGTTTGTGTCTTACATCTGAGAAGCTTTTGGGTCAAACTTGAAGTAACTGGATTTGTGAGTCTTTCATTCACATATTCATTCTGACAACCACTTTGCACACAGATGCTTCAAAGCAATTGTTCTCATAGGAAAGGAGGCTGATCATCTCCCTCAAGCCTAGACGGTAATAATGCTATCAATGAGCTCTCAGAGTGTGTCTTGTACACAGACTCCCTAACCTGAGGCTGAGAATAGTTATAACAGTCTTCTTTGCACAATTCTCCTGATCATGTCTGATAAATTTGACTGTGATTTCCAGTAATTTCTATTACTCCATTTCAGTAATCTGCATTTTGGAGACAATGCTCATTTTCCCGTCTTCTGTTTTATCGATCCTTAAGGATCTATGTTGCTGCCTAGTGAAGTAAACAAGCTTACTTTGATACCTTCAGTACTTTTGCAGCTTTTGTATTCTCAAATGAAGTTACTTGAACAAAAATATTGAATTAAGGAAACCAGAATAGCTATTCAAAGTCCGTGTTACTATCCAAACTAAAAGGCTCAGAATTTCATCTTTAGTTAGCGGAGAAAAATTTTCCAATAAAGAGGATCACTTTATTTTGTAGGCATTTAAAAACTGCAACAAAATGGGGGTGAAAATGAAGTATATTTTTAAAGGAGTTTATGAAATAATTCTATCAATCAGTGGTGCATTCAAGAATTCATTATTGCTCCCGCTAAATTGTTTTTTGAAATCCATCACTGATTTTAAAAAAAGCAAAAGACTTTATAGTTCAAAGCATTATTATATGAATTGCAGAACATCATTTCATTGTCAGAATTAAGTGACACTCTTGAGCTTCAACATTTTGTTTTGTATGGACATTTCAATACATTTGTTAGTTCACATTTTCCTTCTTTACTCACTCTTGACTGTTAAAATGTTAATGCCAGCAACAGCAGAGCTTTGTAAACTAAGTCTTTCCTTCCTTCCTTTTGGCCTGATGAGAACAGTTCATACTAGAGGGGGTAGTGCCAAATAAATACAACTAGAAGGGAAAAAAAGGGATAGAAGCAGATTTTCATTTTGTGGGCTAAACATTAGTATTTTTTTACATCTGCTGAAGTGATTGGGATGGAAAGGAAAAACCCCACATTTGGCTATTTTCATTTTTATAAGAAAAGGTACTATAAACCAGGAAAAAGGAATAGGATTCTTGCCGTCTTTTGCATTTGATATGAAACAAGTTAAAGAAAGGGGCGATTGGAGCTTCAAACCTGAAATTTCCAGAATAAGCGGCTTCTTGGTTTAAGCATTAATTTGAAATAGAATCGTTGAACATGAAGAGTTATTGCTCGATATCTTTTTAACCTGGATAATCTGAGCTCTCTGGAGTTTATGATGTGTAGCTGCTTTAAATGAGGTCTTAAATATGGATCCTGGCATTTGGATAATTTTGTTTGTTTTAGTGTCCAGTTTATATACCTTTTTTTTGTATTGCCATGATAGCGTTTCAGGCAAGACCTAGAATTTATGGCGTTTTTAGTATTAAGCCATAAATGTTCCAGAACAATTTTTCTGGAGAAGGGTTTTCATCCTTAGCCAGATTTTCCCCTCCTGTGTGATCTAGTCATATTATCTGTGTGCTTGTTATCCACCGCTCTATGGCAGTTATCCATCATGGAACTCCATCATACAAAAGGCTGTATTGCTTCTGTCCAGTGTTTAGTTTTGAACAGTTGCCAGCATTAAAATGATTGTGCCTAGAAATCCATTCCATTGAAATGGTTTAGTCATAGAAATGCCATTTTATAAAGTATTTTAATGTTTTCAGGTATGCTAATCAGCTCTCTGTGCCATTAACATTGTATGTTCCACAAAGTAAAGAAGCTTTATGTCTTCTACTGAAAAATATTTACGAGATTCATAAAGCGGTTATTCATGGTCAAGCCCTGTGCAAATGGAGACAGAAGAGGAGAAGAAACCTCTTTGTTGAGGCTATTTATCACTGGCTGGGGAATTTTCCCCCAAGCAGTACTCTAATAATTTTGCTCAGATTGTGGGTATTTCTGTGTGACCAGGTTGCAGGCTACACAGTGAGTCTCTAATCCCTGAAACAATGTGAGGTCAGGCATTTCCCAACCTATTCCCTGCCTATGAAGTGAGCGTGAGGCAGTGAAGAAAGTTCTAAAAAACAATGGTCTGATGTTTTTAATGATCTATGTGATGAGCATTAAAAAAGAAATACAGTGTATCATGTTTTAAATACTTTAATAGAAGATTATGGCCCTATGGCATTTGAACATGCACTTGGAGATGGGGACGTATTTAATCCTTTACCAGAGATGAATTGCTCAATCACAATTTGTGTCTTTGAAGATCACTCTAAGTCATTGTCCAGCTGAATATATCCTTCAACCCTAACGGATGATGAAGACTTTCAGAAGTGATAATAATTTCAATATGGAAGATGCTTTGTGTCAAAGCAAACATCATAAGGCAGATTTTAATTTTATATAGAAATGACAGATAAGATAAATCCAAGAGAAGAGTACATAGCTAGTAAAATTGTAAAGGAAATGTATTTCTCGTTTTTTTGTCTGATAAAAAACAGATGTATTTTGCACATTGGCAGTTGAACGTTTTAACTTTTTTTTATTTTAAAACAAGTTAACAGAAAAAAGATCATTGCTGGAGTACTGTATGTTTAGATAACTACCTCAAATATTCAATATATGAATAAAGATGTAGATTTAAATTATATTTCATTTTTTCTCAATATAGTATAATATGCAGTAATATAGCTTTTCTATGAAAAGTCTTTCAGTAAGATTATTTTGAAAAAAAATAGTGATGTTATCCTTTGGGGAGTTTAAAGGCACACCTCCCCTTAAATATTATAAGAGATAAAGGGTTTGGGGTCCAAAACTAGTTACTGACAACTAGATAGTGTTCTGACATTAACATTTTCCACAAGAATTAAAATAAAATTAGTAACAACACTATATATAGATTGTTTGTTACTACAACTTCTGACTTTTTTTCTTGTCTATTTCTTCTCCTGTGCCAGCAATACCAGCCTCTACCCCAGAACCACCCAACCTTTGGTCCAGGACTGGAAATTTTGCTAAGTGATTATAATGAAGGAATATAATTTTTTTTCTTGTATATTTATTAAAAAAAAAAATCATCTTCTTCATCCTCAGGCATGTGTCTCAGGTACAGCCAATGAGAAGAATTAGCTTGCCACTCAGGACAATGATCCCATCCCATAACAGGTGGGACAAATGAACTTTCTCTTTCTTTTGATAATAGAAGAGACTGGACAAATACCTTCATTAAGGCATCTCACTTTTAGATTGCCAAAATTAAGTGAGATGAATCTCACTTGAACCATCTAAGACCTTAACTGGTTTCTGGATTATGTCTTTTTGTTCTAAAGGTAGCCTAAACAAAACTCCTCCTTACTACAGTGCCTTAGCTATATGCTTGAAGTCAGATTGTATTCCTACATTTGTAACCCTACGTTAAAGGTTTAACTGTGAACTAATATTCTTGACAGTAACGCTGGTCTCAGTAGGTAGTCCCCTTGATTAATCCATGATCAGGCCCTTGTTGTGTGATCTAAAGAAAATCTCTTACACTTGTCCAAGTCTGTTCTGCAAACTGAAAATCTTTCTTACTTACCTTTCAAACTATAATGTTTGGTAAATGATTTTAAAGATCTCCTCAATTGCACAGATTGACTTCTGCTATCTTTCCCAAGAACTAAAACAAAGTGTGATGTACTGAAGAAGGTAACAAAGGAAACATTGTATATTCAAGCTAGATCATCTCTTCTCTTTGGTGTCAATACAGATGATTACCATCAATGGTACAGAATATTATTGTCCTCTAAGTATAGAGCATGAAAACACTTTGTATGAAAAGATGGTCAATTTAACGCTATTATCTATGCCTGTACAGCTGTTTCCTCTGAAATCTTTTCCTTTAACCTCTCTTAGAAGAGGTAAACAAACTTTGAGAACAGTTCTATGTGTCCTAAGAGAATACAACAAAGTAAAGTGAGAGTCTGAAAAGGGCTGTCATGTATCATCTTAGAGTCTTTCAGAGAGGGCAGAAACAATCTAGAAATTCTAGAGTTTTGAAAACTGAGTAAAATCATAGAATAATTCACATTGGAAAGGACCTTTGGAGGTCATCTTGTCCAACACTCACTCAAAAGAGACCAAAGGTCAGGTTGCTCAGGGCCATGTCCAGTAAAGTTTTGAATATATGCAGAAATGAAGAGTCCACAGCCTCCTTGGGCAACCTGTTGCAGGGGCTATCCTCATGGTAATAAAGTTTTTCCATGAATTTTTCAGAATTTATGTTGTTCCAACTTGTGTCCTTTGCATCTCATCCTCTCATCATGCCCAACTGAGAAGAGCCTGGCTTGTTGTTCTCTATACCCTCCCACCACGTAGCTGAAGACAGCAAAAAAATCCCACCCTAGTCTTTTCTTCTTAAGACTGAACAGTCCCACTTCCCTCAGCATCTCCTCATATGTCATGTGTTCCAATTCCCCAGCCTTATTGATGGTCTTCCGCTGGACCCATCAGTATAGAAATGCTTTCCTTGTACTGGGGAATCCCAAACAGGACACAATATTCCAAACATGGTCTCATAAGTGATGTACAGAGGGGCGGTATCATTTCCCTTGACCAGCTGGAGACACGGCCAAAGATGCTGCTGGTCTTCATTGCCACAAGAGCACATTGCTGACTCATATTCAGCTTGTCCACAAGGACTCCAGGTCCTTTTCTGTAAAGCTGCTCTTCAGCTGGTTGGCCCCCAGTCTGTGCTGGTGCTTCCTTTTGCTGAACCATAAAAGGAAAATCCAAAACTGAGATACCTAGTAGTATTTTATGCATATACAGAGGATTAGATCTGATGTATATGCTCCTGGCACTGTTTATTCCACTTTATTCTTATTGCCTGTTCGTTTTGACTGAGTACATATTCAACAGTACCTGGTATTACTGGAAGCATGTGTATGGCAGTGGGATAGACGTCAAATACTCTCTAGATGAAAGTATTATAGATGCTAATAATTTACTTTAGAAGTTCAAATCCCTCTGAAATAAAGAGGCAGGATGCACTTATATCCCTGGACTATAAATATCATCCTGCCCAGATAGGTATCCTGAGACTGGCTTTTCAGTATGATTACAAATCGGGTGATATTTCTGGAAATAATGCTATTAAGAAAGTCTTGATTTTTGTCTGTCAGGTCTGACTTTACCATTGTTGACCATGTCAAGGGTTACAGAGAAGATTTAACAAAGATCTCATGCCATTAAGTTCTCTGTTCCAGGTTATGGCCACTTTGGTAGAGGATTACATCTTATGCCCCCTTTTCCTTGCCCTCTGGAAGCTATCTGTCTCCCAGAGTCTCATCTTGGAAATTTTCATAAGCACTAAACTAATTATAGTAAGAAAATTCAGAAAGACTGGCATGAGAAGTAAGCAGGTGCAGCAAGAAGGATAAATATGAGCACAAAAAAATAGACTAGTTTGTCATTCTGTCCCAAACAAAGCCTCTTCCTTCAGACTCCTCATCCCTTAGCAGTACTGCTTGTAGTAGCTTTTGGCTGTTTTATTCTAATTTTAAACCTGAAGTTCAATGCCTACCTGTTTCATTTTCAGGCTTGAACTATTGTAGATGTATAATCTCCCTCTTGCAAAGCCTGACCATAAGAAGGCAATCTTATGACAGACATGCTTTGTTTTTTTAACTCTTTTGCAATACCTCCCTCCTTTTTTTTTTTTTTTTTTTTTTTTTTTAGCTGTTCTTATTTTGCTTTTTGAGCTATGGATTTTGTGCTGCACCATGATTAGAAGTAAAAGAGGTGTGTGAGGAGTTTTGTTTTTCGGTGGACTTTAGTTTCTCATGTGGGAAATCGGACCACTAAAAGGAAACACCTGCTTTCATGTTGAACACCCACACTTCTTCAGCTCTGCAAGATTTTTCCATGATTTCCCACGTTTCCAATTAAGTAGAACACCCAGCTGCACTTCAAGGTCAAGTTTTTACTAAGAATCAAAACACAATTTGTTGTTTAAAGTAATTAAAGACATGGCTGGGCAAGCGCTCCAGCATTTAACAACATATTAAAAGAAAATGACAGCACATGTGAAAATGTCACTTCAGTAGGATGAAGAAACAACTGTATCCAGATGTGTTCAATTTTAAATGTATTGTTGATAGAAATGCAAGCCAGAACTACCTAACTTATTATCACAGTTAAATAATAGTAACTAAATCATCAACAGCCAGTCAACACTTCCCTGAAAGCTTATTACCATAGACAAGCCAGTAGCTATCTTACATGTGTTTCTTCTATACAAGTTCTTTTCTGGAGAAAGCCATTCTTTTTCCTGCATAGAAAGGAAGCTTGCCTTTACATGTCAGAGTCCATACCAGGTACAGAGATATCAAAGATAACATGGAATTAGTAGAAAAGAAATTTTAAAACAGTGTCAAAGAAAAACACTATTGATCTTTAAAGTAAATTGATCTTTATTGATCTTTAAAGTAAATATCTATTGTAGAGTTTTGTACTGCAGCCCAATTATCTAAATGTCTGAAACATAAAATCAACAAGAAATGCAAAGTCCCTTGAAGGTTTCCTGGAGGTTCTGTCACTACCACTCAACGTGCTTTGGCCAGTTTGTTTTTTCTGTTTTCCTTTTTGAGGAAGCAGGGCTGTGAAGACCTTTGCTTAAGCTTGAAGAGTGAAAGGATTTTGAATCAGGAGTGTCATTTTTGTGGGGAATCTTTTCTTACAGATTTACTTTGAAGCAAAATAATTCTATTTTTGGAAATTTTCACCATAGAAAGTGGATCAATCAGCCAACAAATTCTCTGCAATTTTCATTTTTTATTTTTTTATTTTGGGTAAAAATGTAGAGAAAGTGTTCCATATAGTTAGTTTAGCACTGTCTTATAATTGTTATATGATATATAACATTTAGGTTTTCTGCATTATTTTAACAATGCTACTTGCATTACTTTCTATGGCTATCTACACTAGCCTAGCCAAAAAAGCCTTTAAACCATTTTTTCTCCGGGTATTTCCTCAGGTTTCTTTACCCAGCTGAAGGTAAGAAATTCAAATGATTCAGTCAGTATGCAATATCATATACTTACCAATGTATATTTATTTCATATTCTCAAAAAATATCTCAGTTCTTCCATTCCATGTGCAATTTATAAAAATGTCTAATTTTTGCTACATGCAGTTATTTTGCTTGACCTGCAACTTTCACCATCAGCTCATAAAAGAAAAGATTGACACAGCTGCATCAGTTTTAGTAATAGTCTGTTTACCAGAGGTGTACTATAAATAGAAGTTTCTGTAAACTTTTTGTCCTACTAAATGTTTATTACATTGTCATTAGGATGTCTACACCCATATTTCCTACTAGATTATGTTTCACCATCATTCTCAGTGATTGCTTTTAAAACCAGTTCACTGTCAGAATGCAGTGGATGTGGAAGACCGATGAAAATATCAATGATACATCATTTCCTGAACAATTTAAACTCCTGAAAGTAGAATTACATACATGCATAATATATTGAAGTGGTACTTTCAAAAGCCTCTAAGGACTATGTCATTAGAAATCTTATCTTGGTGTCTAAGCCACAATTTTGGCTACACAAGGAAAGAAGGACAAGATGGGTGGGATGCATGTGACCAAATGCAGATATCTACAGTGTAGCTACCTAAAATGTGCCAGATGAATCATACCTGTGTATTTCTTTTATTGCCTTTAAAGAAGCTTAAGGTGACAAGCTGTGCTGTAGATAGCTATATTGTAGACGTCTTAAGTTAGATGAAACTAACCCCACTTCTAGTAATGTCTGATATTCAAGCTACTTGCTTGCTCTCCTGCTCACACCCAAGAGTCTTGTGTTCTTGGTTTCTCATCACTCTGATTCTATAGGAGGAAGGGGGAGTCTCTGTTCAGATTAATCTGTAGCCTTGTTAGGCCATATCATCTGGAAGTAAGAAAACTGCCTCCTTTCCAAGACAGGACAGGGGAAATGAACCTTGATTTCTTTCTTAAATACCTCAGCCAGTGGATTTTCATATGGAAATTGGGGATTTCTTCAAAATAAAAAGTGACCCAGTCCTTCATGCTCAATGGAAAATATAGAATCTAAGCACAAGAAAGTGTTTCAGGGCTGTAAAGCCCAGTTTCATGGTGATCTCTATACTAATTCTGGTATGAACCTAAAACTGGAAGAAAGAGATTTCTGACATGATCTCCTTGGTGTTTTCAAGAGGTTAATTTAGAACACAGCTTATTGTGAATCCCAGCCCAAGATCCTAGGGAGGCAAGCACTTAAATTGGCACCATGGATTCAGCTGACAGAGCTAGTGCCTAACTCTTTCTTTGGATATGGCTTTTCAGGTCCAGTCACAGAAAATTATAGGTGCAAATATCACAGAGAATATATGCCTAAAAGACTGTTTGAAGTCACACTGGGTGCCTATGAAGAAGCAGAAAACTCAGCTGGTGACCTGCTGGGTCCTGGGCTATTGTCAAACTTTTTATGCTTTCTTCCCCCAACAGTATTGTTGCAAGAATATCAGGGCAACTGACAATTAGTTAGGCAGACGATCGATTAGCATCTCCTGATAGCAAGCATCTCCTCCTCCTCACCATATCATATATGGTGAACAATTCAATCACAACATAGATCAGGAGTATGCATTCAATGGAAGTTTGAAATGCATGTCTTTAAAGCTTATTTGGCATTCAGTGAACTTTTCCTTTGTACAGAGATGGAAAAATGGTATTAGCTCATCTTTGATATAACTACTTGCAATCATTAGTAGAGATCTATTATAGGAGTATACTAGTTCATGATATTTAGGTAAACCAGGAAATTGCAGACCAAATATTTATGTCAGAAACTGTGGAGCCATTTATATCCTGTTAATTGTATGTATTTTTAGCACATTAAAAAGAATGATGAAACTATCTGTTATACATTAAAGAGGATTTAATAGGCATTAAAAGGGTAAAGTACAAAGCAGGAAAAAGGGTTTTACGAAAGAAGACCACTCATTTCCATCTTTTTACTGGCATAATAACTTAAGTAGGAGCCCTCTTGCAGACCTTGGAGAGGGCATGACCTTGGTGCTTCCTTTTACTTCAGCAACCTAAAGCTGCCCCACTTCATTTTTCAGGCTTCTCTACCTTATGGCAGATGATCTGCTCCATTTATTACTGTCCCCTGTATGGGAAATTCCAGGGAGGACCCTTACAGCAGAACTCCACTTGCCTGCTCTTCAGAAAACTTCTGACTTCAGTATCCACTTCTCCAGTCATCTCCGGTCCTTCAATAGTGAAGTCAATGGACCTGATTTAATTTGATGCAGGCACAAGCCAGAATGTTACAAAATCTTTCATAAAAAAACAGGAAGCTTTATATATTAAGAAAAGGTATACCTCAAGTGGGAAAAAGTTTGGCTGCTCTTTTCAGTACTCTGTGTGGTGACAAAACACTTTCATTTTTCTGACATGGATGAAAAATATGTTTTAATGTTGGCCCTTTTATATATACTGTAATTCAAATGCAAAATGAGCTATAATTCAGGTCCATACATTTGTAAACATTACTAAAAATGGGTGACTTCATTAGTTCAGAGGAGATAAGATACACAGATAAAATTAATTTTGCCCTTGAAGACTCATACTCTTGGTTTTCCAAGGAGTAGAAAATCAAGAGCTATATTCCCAAAATAGCTTGAAATCCTTATCAAGAAAGGATATTAGCAGCCTTCAATTTTAGCAAGTCTTTCCTCTCTCTCTTCCACAGGTTTCCTTTACCATCTAACATTTGACCCATACTTATCAATATGTATTGTACAACTTTTTAAACTTGTCAACAGAGAAACTACAGTTGACATGTAGGTAGAGATAAATATAACTTCACAACCTGTTTCCCATGATCCACCCATGAGTAACTTGCTGGAGGTTTGTGGCTTCTTCCTCAGAGAAAGCTCCCTCATTGTCTCCATAGGATGATTGATGCAATAGGCTGATCTGGGGACTACAAGTCACGGGAGAGGTCTCTGCCCCAGCATCATGGCCTTGAAGAATGATGAAAGGTTATCGCTTCCCTTTTGTTGCAATGAAGTCAGTTCATGGATATGCCACAGACAAACATCTAACAGGAACCAATGCCTTTTAGAATTGCTCTCAGACCTGGCAGGCAGAGAAGTCCTTGAGACTACTGTGAACTATATGCCAAAAAATCTGCTGTGCCTTTTAGGATCTTACATAACATTTGAAGAGTATGTTTAAGTGTCATTTAGATAACCTATTACAGAACAGATGAACTTTTCAGTTTTGATCTAGACTTTGATTGGTGAGCATTAATGACTTGGAAAAAAGTACTTTATTTAGTGGAGCAAGTGAATAGAGACAACATTTCTTTTGTGTCTTACCTTTCACTTCTCAGTAATTATTGCCTTCTGCATTGAAAAAATTAGTCAAACTTAATGTTTATTATAATATATACACAACCAACCATATACATATTAACCTTTGTATTACAAAATTATAAAATCATCAGATTGGCTTGACTTTTCCCACCTAGCCCCTTTTTCCTCTTCTTTTGTTTTTCCTGCTACCAGCCTGGACAAATGATGTCTCATTCTGTTTCTCCGTCAGTAGTCTGTTCTGACTTGCAGTTCAGTGCAAATATGCTTAAAATGCCTGCTGAAATCCTCCTATCTCATATGTAGTTTTAACATCTAAGAGAAGGCTGGTGACTGAGTTACAAATGGAAAAAGTGCATGAATGAATGCAGCCTCCTGATCTTTGCCTTTACAATGCCCTTTTGTTCTATAAGTTTCCATGCGGGAAGATTAGGGAGGGTCAGTAAACAAAAATGCCTTTGCAGTTCTTAAGAGAGCTAAGTGCTCTGCTTGTAGAGTCAGCAACTTCCCATTGACTTTCAAATAATCTGAAATAGATGAGTTCCTTTCACAGTATGAAAATTCTGGCTGGGGCGATGGGTATTGTCTTCTGATTCCCTACTCTTAAACTCACAGCAATGTGACTGAGCCACCTTATATCCTGCTGGTCACTGACTCTTTTCTGGTTAGAGGATTTTTTACCACTTCTACTATATAAAAATAACAGAGATTATCTCATAAAATGCACCTACTATTGTCTCCTCTTTCCAGTCAACGTATTTCCTTTATAATATAGTACAGCAGATGTTTTGTAACAGATTCAAAGGCAGGTTTGCTGTCCAGTTCTCATATGTGTTGGCATCAAGTGGTATGCTCTTGGGTTGTGCAGAAGTAGAGGAGGGTGAAGGGTTATGAAAGAGCTATAAGGTGTAAGGAATGCTGTTTGCAGACTATAATTTGGCTTTATGGCTTTAAATTTCCAAGAGGTACCAGTAGCTATGTGAGAACATGCCACAGTTATATGGCTCAGCCCGTGTGCTCTTAGGAGTACATCTTATGTGGAAGCTTCTGCACCCTGAAGCTCTGTGCAGAAACAGATCTGTAAGTCTGATGCTGCAGCCTAGGCTTTAGATTATGCAAAAACCTCAGGATCAGGCCTTAGGAAGATAATTTTGGTAGATAGATAAAAGTAATGGGTTAATTTGCTACCTGTACAGTGTCCCACACTGTTCAGACAAGCAGTTCTAAATGAAACAGATGTCCAAAGCCCACATGTTTATAAGGTCACTGAGATGAGCTATAAAATATACAGTGCTGTTCAGTTCATAACACAGAAGCTTTGGAAGGAATTTGGATACTAATAACTGACCAAAAGATGTGACTGTTTATTCCAACCATTTACAAACATAGGGAATTATGCAATGCTCTGACATCATTTCTGCTAGCAGCTGGAAACCTCTGCTGAACATCTGCCTGAAGTTCTCATGTTTCAGCTGCCAAAAGTAACTGAGTAAATCAGAATAATATTCCAATTTTTATTTCTATACAAAAATTTGTGTCCTTTTTGAAGGTAAAATATTTTTATGAAAATTCCTCTTTCAACAATTCATTGTGCCATCTCTATAGCCCTTAGTTACATTTTATCTTATAAAAATGTTGAACACTGGAAGATTTGTCACTGTGTAAGAAGATTCATTTGCACTAGCTATTATTTATATGATGGCAGCTTGCTTTGAGCTGATTGCTTGCTCCTCTTGGAAGCAGTGGCAATTTTAACACGGGGCCTCGGTTTTAGAAAGCCGAAACTGCTGTGCAGACTAGTAGGTAATTTTAGCTTTCATTAAAAGAAAAGGATCATTATCACCTCAAAATATGAAAAAAGTAAGAAAAATATTTATCTCTTTCATATTATCTACAAGTGTAAGTGGCATAAGTGGAAAAGCAAGGTGGTCAGGGGAAGAAAAGATTCCCTTCCCCATAATCTGAGTTAGTTGTTGCTACGTATACTTTTAAACTCTCTCCATTGACCTCCACCTGTATTCTGAATACAAAATGGAATAACATGAGGGAAAAATGGACTGTCCAGATAACGAACAAACTACTGGTCCTGAGCTCATTTTAACTTATGTTACGTACTTAGCTCTTAGCATTGGGCTTATTTCTGCTAATGTATCCTAAAATAGGTCTATTGAATTGCACTCTGGAGTCCCCTCTTTCTGCCCACTGACTATAAAGGGAGCTTGGAGTGATTACTTCGGATTTACACATGTTCTTTTTAGATAACCAAGGTTGAAGCAAGTTATTCCAGTCTTAATTTATATTTTAGTTCATTTGTAAAATAAGGATTTTAATGCTTTGCTATGAGAGCTAATCTTTGGGATGAGTAGTTCTGTTTGTTAAATTGTGTGTACAGAAAGGTACACAAATTCATGTTTCAGATTAGTTTAAGGGATAATGAGTATTTATATGTCCCCCCCAAAGTCATGACCACGAAAGTGTGAAGGGACTATTCCTCTTCTTTTTTGTTCAGTGAGGAAGGGGTAAGGAAATAACCCCCCCATACAAACACAGTTTATGCAGTTTTAACAGAATCCCTGCTTCTAAGGACATGGTGATGATCTGTTTTAGTTTGGCTTCAAAACATTTTCTGAAAGTCATAAACATTTATCTTTAGTAATCAGGGCATGTATATTCCTGTAATTGCCCTTCCTCCATCTTCACGCACAGCCAGCATTAGCTGCAAAGCATCTCACAGGGACTCCAGTTTATAGCAGTTAACGCCTACAGTAGCAATGAGAGCAACGACAGACTTTCTACCTTACAAAAACATAGAGCTGTACATACTTGGAGGTCACTACAGTCATATTCTCAGCCTTTCTACTATTTCGCTCTCCCTGCCCACTTCCTCTTCCAGTATTTGCCACTTATATTATCTCCTATTTTCTTTTTTTCTCCCTTTTCACCCATTTCTGCCTATTCCCATTCCCCTTTACATATCCAAAGCACGATCCCCTCCCTTCCCATTAGCCAGATCACAGTACTTTTGTGTTTCAACCCTTTTTCCTGGACTGACTCTCTTCTGCCTGTCTCAGTGGTGACACTGTCTCTAAAGTGGGGAGACAATGCTGCCCTATATGTCATCTTGTTCAGTGAGATCTTGGTCTTTTTTGGGTGGAATCATTCAATACTGCCCCAAATATAATAATTATCATATTCAATTATATTAAATTATATACATAACTTACATTAAATGAGTGTGACTTGACTAAAGTTAGAAACGATAGTCCTCTAGGGACTTCTCTTCATATTGAAGGACTCTGCAGAAAGAAGTCACCATTTAAGCCAGACGATTATAGATCACGATGCATATGTGTAAGGAAGCTAATTAAATTCATAGTAACCCTTTCCATAATACTGAAAGGAGAGACTGGAAGAACACTTTATAGGTGGCCTACATGTACGAATTGTTACTAAGCTCCCATTTACCATAAAATTAAATAATACCACAGCCCACATGCCACAGTTTGGAAAAGCAGTTAGCACTGGCATTGATATAGTTTCTTCTTTCAGTGCAACCTCCAGTTACTTTCTTCTACAGAACAATCTATAAAAATTTATGTGGTGGGAGTGATGAATTTCTTTATAACTAAATAATATAGAATTTTCACAGTACTTTTTGCAGCTTCAGTAAAAAGTTGTTTTGGGGGTTGATTACATCCTCATGTATCCTCCCATTAACATAGAAGCCAGAGAAATTATACTGTTAAAATGAATATAAGTGACAGATAAATTGGGATTTGAGGCCCACCTCTCTCTCCACTGGTGAAAATTGATATCTCTGGCAGTATAAAAAGCCATATATCTCATATATTGGAAGTTACTACTCAGTTCTTAAGTGTTAAGAATTTCCAGCTCCATGCAATAAGTTATCTCTACATCTTGACCCACTTGCTTTTTTTAAACCAGCCTGTCATTTATAGGTCTTGTTAAGACTCCTCTGTCTCCCAAATAAGCCATCAGGTCATCAGGCCGCATAATTTATTAAAGTGCTTTTTGTGAACAGTGAGTTCATCTGTGAGGATATTGTCTTTCCCAAGGAAGTTAGGAAGAGATTTGCCAAAAAGGAACTAAGGTTAAAAATTCAACAGATATCCGTTTCTCTGGAGTTCCTCTAAAAGATGTTTCTAAACAAATGTGAGATGGAAGTGGTGAGCTGCACCTCTAAAATGAGAACCTCTCCAACTGGAATATGAAAAAGCTGGTACCTAGGAGGCTAATGCAAAAAACCTAGATCTACAAGATGATTCAGCCCTTGGAGCTATTTCACCTCACTCTCCAGATGCCTATTCTGGGTGAGCCATTCTGAGCATGTCAGAGTGTCTGTGTCTTGGGAACTAGACATATTCCATGTCATGCTTAGTACAGAAGCAAGCTTGTGCAAAAGTATGAGGTCCTCATTCTCTCTTTTACTGAATAACTGGCTCACTAAAGCATTTACCTGAGGTATGTTCTGCATGAGTTGATCTGAACCTTCTTGAGGTACAGATCTTAGAGGCTGTACCTCTAAAATCACCAGGATTTTGAGTGCTGATGGGTGGGGGAGAGACAGGGCCTCTTTAGCTCTTCTGCTGAAGCTATTTTGCTTTATATGGCAGTATTAAATATGCATTGTGCCGAAGAAACACTGGGAATGACTTTGGAAGCTCATGATGGGGATACTCAACAGGTAGTGGGATGACCTGTGTAACACTGCTTATTCTACTGAGGTACTTTTTATAAAGTGGAACAGGTTCAACAAGTGAGATTCGGAAAACCTTCAGCCCTGGCTCTCTGACAACACTGTGGTCAGAGCTTTCCTGTGAGAAATCAGAGCTGGAAGCAATCAGTAAAGGAAATTTCACTTGTGTTTCTTCACATGTCTAGTTAACATGAGGCTTTGGGGAGAATTGGAGAAAGCAATGCAGATGCCTTCTAAACTACTAAATGGAGTATTAGAGGGTTGTATCAGGCACAGCTCTTGGAGGGGCTTCACAACTGAAAATCCCAAGTGCAAGTCATTGTTTAACTTAATAATAGTGGTAGGGTACAAACTTTGCCTTTCATCCCAGCATTCATTACTGGCCAACTTCATAGCTTTGTTTGCTGATTTTCTTGTGTGATTAGAAGCTGTGGAATGCTACAGTCTCATTTCCCAGGGCTGCCTTCAGCATGCTCTTGAACATACATTTAGGGCATTGTGAGAGGAGCTCAGAGTACTCACTCCACAGGGGCCAGGGCTCTGCATTGTCTAGCTTGGTCAGCTGTAGGTACTGGTGGAACCTTGCAGATACTAATTGTTAGTAGTTCTTAAAAAAAAACAGTAAAAGAGCAGCTATTAGCTCCATTATAATAAGTATATGATTATATGAGGGCCTTAAGTACTCTCTTGTACTATAGTTGTGGTATTTTAATGTTAAATGGTTAATGTCTGCTACCTCCAAACATCTGTCTGTAGGGTGTAATTTTACAATCAACTTAGGCCAATACAAGTCCCAGTTGCAACCATGGTGGATAGCCCTGCCTTTCACTTAACATTGGCCACATATTTTTACTCTCTCTTTTAGGACAGCAACTGTGCGGCTTCGTGGCCAGTTCGATCAGCTCCCTGATCTGGCTCTGAGCTAGTTTTTAACCAGACCAACTTCCTTATCCAGCTGTCAAATGGCTTTTTAATCTATTGTGCTAGCACAGTGGAAGGAGGATAGCATGTATATTAGGGGTGACAAGGGGCACAAAGATTGGTTTCCACCAGACATGAAAATACATCCCCAGATAAGATCTTGCAATTATATAAGGGTAGGACAGCAGCCATAATTTTCCAGATAGATAATGTAGATTTTACAGTAGGCTTTATGTTTAGAGCCCATGTATATTTTCTCTGGAGAGCCTTGAAGTTTTCCGAATCCTTTCTGCTGTGGTGTACTTGGATACTGTGAAAAGTTTATAACAGGACTTTGAGTTTGGGACTCAGTAGACTATAAATTCAGTTGAAATCAAAGCTGCTGTAGAATAAGATTGTGATTGGGGTCATGACTACTCTCATCTTGACCACATAAAGAAAATAGTTGGTCTGAATTGCTCACTACTTATAAACACAGATGCCTTACTAGCTGCACTGCTAAATTCACTATCTATCTCTAGTATAATATCTGAATCCAGTCCTTCCTGCAGAGTATCAAAGGATACTTTCCTATCCTACCTTGGAGTCCACCTGTTCCATGCAGAAGAAACTGAGAAGATTGATTTAAATTGTTTAAACATAGTCATCTATGGAAACTATTTTGATGCCTTTGTGTATGTGAATGGGACTAGCACTTGTGATACAGCACCTGTGGGAGAGCTATGTCCTTCTGGGGTGCCAGCTGGACATCAGCTAGGGTATGCATAGGTATCTTAGATGTTACTAGAGGTATTGGTGTCAGGGCCCCGAGAGCACTGCCAGCCCTTACTTCCCCTGCCCACCTCCCTGGGCCTCCTCCCACTCTGCCCACGCCAGGCCCCTGTTTCAGCCCAGCCCTGACAATTGGCAACTAGCTGAACTGAGCTCGTAGTTTGGAGAGCCATTTAGCTCATCTTAAAGTACATGACTTCTCAGCTTCTCAGCTTCTCAGCTGACTGTCTCTAGGCCCAACTGGGGTATTTAAGAGGGGTGTGGTTCAAAGGTTGATAAACACTTGAATGGCCTAGCATATTCTAGCCTGCTTCCAGTTGCCACTCCAGAAGTGTGTTGGTCTGTGGCTGCTCTCATGCTTTTTAGCAGGCGGACAATCTCAGAAAATCTTCTTTGCTCAACTTCATCGTAAAAAGGAGGATTGAAATGCACAGTTACACACTAAATTCTCACCACTCGCCTCATGGACAAAATCATGGGAGAGCTGGTATGTCAGGACTTGAGCCAGTGCACGCTTCCTGTGCTATTAATTTCCTGTTCCAGAGTCTCACAATGCTGGACTTGGTGCTAGTAGGTGTGCCATAGCTGCTTAGTGCTCAGAAAGATGTTATTGAGGGTTCAAAAGCTCTGAAGCTGATGACCCTCACTATCCCTGAAGCAAAAGCTGCCCTGGGGACCGTATCCCTATGTGGATGACACACCGGAACATCTCAGATGGCAACAGATACCTATGTTTAGGCAACTGAATCACATTTGAGATATCCTGTGACTATAATTTGAAATGAGACACAGTTAACACAGAGATACCTACACCTAGAATACTACATTCAGATATTTAGGAAATGAAGATGATCCCACTCTATATGTCAAACATCAACAGCTAATTGATACACCAAAAAGTTGTTCAGTGGTCTGTCAGTCTGAGCACAGGCAACAAAAAATGGGAGGATGCTACTCTGTTTCACAGAGCACTTCAGCTCCTTCTCCAGCCTGTTTTATAACCCATACCTCTAGCGTCTCAGCCTATATGTTTCTTATTCCCCTCTATGAAGGCTTCTGCTGCTACAATGAGGATAAATTGACAATAAATCAAAGAGAAAAGAATGATTTTTATATTGTAGGCATGTTATTAGACAACAGTTGTCACATCAGATGATGAGTGCAGTTGCAGTTGTACTCAGTTGGCTGCCTATATGCACAGATACATGTTTTCAGGCCACTTCAAGAAATGCTTCACTTCGCTTGAACAGGTGCTTGCCCTCTGAGTTAGACAGGACCGAATGTTGGTACGTGATTGTACAGATCTTGAAAATGTGAACTTGGATGTTGAATTTTACATGTCTGCTTTGCAGAACAGCTGAAAACAATTGTAAATCTCAGTTTTTGCATGTCTGTCCTTAAGAGACCAGATCTGCAGCCACTCTAAATGTAAAAAATTGAATCAGTGGGAATCTCATGTGTGAAGCGGCCTGTATTTTTGGTTCCTAATATATTTTTTGAGACAGGAATACTACATAAAGAAAATAAATTAGATGACTGGTTATGAAGAAGGCTTGGAGTGGAAGAAAATTAACCACTTTCAGTTATCTTTCAACCCCAATAAATTTAAACAAAAAGACAGAATATCAAATGCACTTTATCTTGTATACACAGTAGAACACGCCAACCAGTAACAAGAAACAGACCATGACCCTAGAGAAACTCACCTCATTTGGAGATAATGGAAAACGATCAAATATAAACAATTTGAAATGCAAGTGTAATGCAGATCTTGCCTGTCATGCTTAAGAGCAGTTTAGTTTTATGAGGCAATTTGAACCAACTTTTGTTGCATGTCTTATTGAACCCCTCAACACTATTAGAGAAACTTTATAGCATAAATATTTAAATGTTTTTACTATTTGTAAAAAATTTGTAAAATTTGTAAATTCAGACGCTGTCTGAATTTAGTAGTAGCATCCTAGCTATCCATGTATTTATGAAAGTTGTATTTGATAAAGATTTTGCATGAAGTTCACCAAGATAAGATTAGTTCAAGAAATGATTATGATTCCTTAATACAGTGCAGATCGTTCTTCGTAGGACCTCAGTACAGTGAATTCAATACTTTCAGTTGATTCAATTTAGGAAGAAATGTTGAAAGGTACATTGGATTTATGCGGAATATATTTGGAAGTAAAATGATTGGCATCCTTTGGAATTGATGGCTTTGAATGGCAGATTGGTGCTAAGCAAAAGAAGTTGGAGACTGCTTGGTTTTTTACCATCCTTCTTCTACAAGCTGACCTGGGCCACTGACCTGCTTTCAAAGCATTATGGCCAGGTCAGCTTGGAAATTATTTAGAATTTAGATTATTTAGTGTGGAAATTATTTAGGAAATAAATTAATTGGCAAACAAACCCACCATGCTCTGAGTAGCCACTCTTCACAATGTTGACATGTTTACTAAAGGATCTGTATACACCTTTTCATGCTGACCTTATTTGTCCCATGAAGGGCTCAGGCTCTCTTAGCCTGCTAGTGACTCGGAGTGGAGGAATTTATTTCCCAGTTTATCAGAAACTGAATTATCTGATTATTGGTAAATCTGCCATTTGGATTATGGATTCTTCAGGGAAGGGCAAGTCTTTCATTATGTATGTCTCCAGTGTGGGCTCTCCATACTGATGTAGCAAGAGCAATGACAAAAGTCATGGTGCCTGACAGTGCATCTATCACATGCTTTACTGCTGCTATTGCTACTGAATTTAGCATGGCTACTACCATTCTTACTGTTTGTCCCCAGATAAATATGATCCTATAGTAGTATTAATAATAATAATATCATTTTTTCAGAACTTCCAAGTGTGCTTGTGTGTTTCCTCACAGATAGAACTAGAATGCTGCTACTAAAAGCAGTGTGCTTCATATATTTAGGAAGAGAAGAATTTGACCAAAATGAAGTTCTCCTACTATAAAAGTACATAAATAAGATAGCATCCTGGATGAGAAATGTAGGTGGAAAAGAAATTCTATGTATTCTTAGAAACTATGAACAATGAAAAAATATTGGCATAAATTCTAGTCTACCTCTAACTTACAAAAAATATAAAAGAAAGAAAGAAAACCTCCTCCCAAATAGTGGAAGAGCCATTTAAGTCTTGGCAGCTATTGACTTTCCAAATATGTGCTGACCTCAGTGATATATATGAACTGGCTCCAGTGCTGGAGTTACAAAGGTGAATGGTTCTGCCTCTATAAATTTTTCACTGTTTCATTCGGATATGGTATCCTTTGTCATCCTCTATATATGATATTAGAAAACCCAAGATAACTTCTGCTGAGCTTCTAGAGACAGAAGGGAAATTGTACATATTATTAGAGTCTGGCAAAGGGCTCCAAATCTACAAACTATCACCAGCCTTTTTTAAGACATTGTAACGCTAATATCTAGCAGAGGAGGTGCAACTGGGAATGTAGTTAGATAGCTTCTGCCCTTATAGGAGAAAATAGACTTTAGACTTGTGACGGTCTGAATTTTAAGTATTTTTTGTTTGAAAGATGAAAAATAAGCATTTTTGTTATCTGAGATGAATGTGAAACAAATATATTCTGATAGTCATACTCAGGATATATTCAGGATATCAGTACTATACATGTGTATGCCTGTGCTTACATTTATAAGAAAAATGAAGAAAAAGGAAAAAAAAGAAGGAAAAGATTGAGGAGACTGCTTTCATGTACTTTTTCAGTTACCCTTGAAAATAAAATCTCATCTATTCTGCAGATGTTCTGTTCATGGATATGTATTACCTGCCCTGCCAGTTTCTCTAGAACCATTCACTGTATTTTATGTTTCTTTTCCTTACATGTTATGTTCAGCCTAGTAAATGAGATTATTTTCCTTGCAATACCAACCGAAGTCATAAATGTACTCTATTTGGTAATGATTCCCAGCCAGCAAAGTGGTTCTAATGAGCATGTGAAATGTGTGGCTCCTCAAAGAAAGCAGATATGACCCCTCACATTTGTTGAAGTATGTTGTACACAATGTAGTGAAATCCACTCAAATAAGGTAACATGGTGCATTAGAAAAATAAAATCATAAAAAGGCAAACTTATGTTATTTTAAGAACAAATTTATATTGTTACAGGATTCACATTACTAAAGAAGCCTGTTAATACTCTGTTTCAGGTGACATTTGACTTTCAGAGTTTGAATTATTTCAGTGGGGCCAGAATCTGGTCCCTGTTGTAGGACCAGTGCTTGGGTTTGTCTGTCCGCGCTGTCCACATATAAATGAAATAAAGTGAGTGAATGACTTCTGCTAAGAAATGGAGACCAAGGCACAACCTACTTGTTTAAAGATTGTATGAAAGATGCTCCTGGAAGTCTTAGACAAGAAAGAAACCAGGCACTATTTGCTTTGAGAGTTGTGAGGCTCTCTTCCTGGCTTTCCTTTTTCTTGCATTGTGTTTGCATGGGTTGCCAGTCTGATCAGCAGGGTAATTAGCAGTGACACAAAGCCTATGAAATTAGCCAAGTCCCTGTTTGAATCTGCTGCTGTTAATGTTTTGGAGAAAGGGGACAGTCAGACTCATGGAAAGTTATTTCCTGCACTTAATATCTGATCAGTCCTTCAAAACGTAAACATGAATGGAGGAATAACAACTGTTAGTAATGCACGTACCAAAACAGAGCAGTTCTCCTTCTGCTTTGGCAACCAGTTGCTATTATTAGAAGCCTCAAAGGAGAAAAATCATAATAATGCATTTGTAATGCTTAACCATGGAGGCTACATGGAATTTGGAAATTCTCTTTAAACACAGAAGATAATATAAACGATCAGGATTACTGGCATCTGTAATTCTGAGATCTTATTCAGCTTCAGGGGCTGTCCAGATTCATGTAAATGGCTTGTCCTTTAAAAATATCACTAAGCCTTTTGCCTCAGCCACAAGTTTTAGCATTATTTGCTGTCAAATAAATTCAAGATCTGAATTATGTGAAAAGCCAGCACGAAGACATCCATAAGAAGCATGAACACATGCAGAAGGAAAGATCCACATTCATTTCTTAAGGAAAACTAATAGAAAACTGGAAGTGTAGAATTTGATTCACTAATGTGGAATGTTCAAGCATGAACCAGAAGCTTCACCCCTGGTAGATGTGAGAAATAAGTACCTTCAGAGAGCGATTCATCTGATCTATCTTAGATTTTAGGATATGATGAATTGCTTTCAGGAGGTTTCTCTCTTTTGAAATTTAAGTGAGTCCAGAATGATGGCTTTTGCTCTGATGTCTAATTATGAGGTATCTGGAGCTAGGTGAAAGGAAGCTGATGCAAATAAGTCTTGTCTAGACAGAAAGGCAATCCAGGAATCAACTTCCTCTATTCCTACTTAAAATCACTTTAAAGGTTATAATATCGCAATGATACATACAATAACACAGAAGATTGTATTGCATTTACCAACTGTATGCATGCTTTTGCTAATCTTTTGTTAATTCTGCAAATAAATCTGCATAACTCTTTGTTGATGTCCTTGAATGGATCTCTGGTTTTAGGATCAGACTCTTAATTTACTACCTTCTAGTTTATACACCTTAAATGTGTGATCCAAGGAGATCCTCTCTTTATGTACTAAGACAATATATGTGCTCAGAGATTGTCTCTCGCTCAGAGTATACCTGTTCACCAGGTGCACCTGTTCCTGCACCAAGTTCAGCGGTGCAGGAATACTAGATTATTACATTATTCTCTTGCTATGTGATATTATGCTGTATAATCTTTTTCATGAGTTGATTAAGCTCCATCTTATACCAAGATGATTTTATTTTGTCTGTATAATTTTTCTTGGGATGCAGCTTCAAAATCTAATTCCTCTGATGGTCAGAAAATGCCTTCTAATTTCTGGTATAAATTTATTCATGTCTAGTTCATGTCACAGTTAGATTACTGTACTTCAGACCTTTGAAAAAGAGATACAGCCAGAAGTTGTGGAAATTGTGAAAAACCCAGGTTCTTCCCTAGGCTGTGCAAATGGATATTTGGTTAGTGTTATATGGGGACTGATACACAATCAGAAGAGGAAAAGAGGAAGAATTGAGATCACCAGCCCATGGAAGAGAAAGATGAGCTGGGCAGGGGAAGAGGGAGGAAGGTAGATAAAGAACAAGAGTAGTGAAAATACAGGGAAAAGAAAATAGATAATAATTGCAGAGGAGAGTGAAAAATACAGACAGCACTTCAGAGGTGCCCATGACAGGTCAGAATTCTGCCCAAGGAACTTGGTACAGTATAACAATGTAAAGAAGAGATAGGCCTCTTATGGATAATCTGGGACAGATCCATGGAGACCCTCCAGCTACTTCTCACCACTTCACTGATGCAAAGCAGATGTACCCTTATTTGGAGCAGCTACTTAAGACAGGTTTAGAGCACCTTTGTGTCACTGATGCTCCTATTTCCTGGGTTCCTGTTTCCTCCTCATGACTTCTGGGGATGGAATAAACCTTCCAGGCTTTGATGTCATACTTCATGACATAATAATAACTGGATAGGATTATAACCTCTTAATGCATGATTGACTTTTTTGGTTTCCTTTTTTAAGACTCTTCTGCTGAATGGCCACAGACCTCAAGTGAGAAGGGAGGAGGAGGGTAATGGTAACAATTAAAGAATGATTAAAGAGGTGTTGCTGTATAAAATAATCAAGTGAAGGCAGCTTTGGGCAAGATTTTATCTATGAAATTATCGGTAAAGTGTATCGAAGTATGAAGCACTTAGAAGGAAGCAATTCAAATAATTGTTCCTTAGAAATATCTGTTTTTGTTGTTATAGAATAACTGATGTAAACATCCTAGCTAAAATGTTTGTTATTTATTTAGCTGGATTTTTTTTAACTTCCATTCTTGAATCATATACTCAAAGCTAAGAGCCTTTTGAGGCAATTTCCCTGTGAGGAAGTCCTGAGCTAGTTCTAAATGTCAAACAGAATCACAGTATTGAAAGCTGCAACAAGAGAACATAACTTTGTAAAACGCTTCATTGAGTAGTTAATTGAGAAACTGCCATGGAAAGATCTCATCTTGTCAAGCTTCCTTGACCCCATCTTTTCTTTCCAGATGCTGCGCAGTGTTTTTATTCTGAGTATGTCTGTACAACTAAATAAAAGAGAGCCAGGAAGTGAGTTCAAGTACTTTACCCCACTGTGCACCCTGCTCTGCAGAAAACAAGACAAGACAAGACAAATCTTGCCAACTTTCCAAGACAGATCTGTTCTACTGGGGTCTAGACCTAAGCACTGGGATGTGCGTCAATTGATGCCACTTAGCATTGGAGCCAGGGGTTGGGCCCTGAAAGTTATTCTGTTTAGCAGAATGGTTATAGCCTGTGGGATCAAGACCCACCCAGAGAAGCAATATGAAGATAAATAGATCATAAAGGAAAGATGGAATACGATCTCTTTGTATCATCTACCATGCAAAAAATAAGCATGAATAATATAAGTGGTGTCTCTCTCTCTCTCTCTTTTTTTTTCCAGTGACCCTCTGCAGTGTGTCACAACCTTCTTTTATCTGATCTCTAATTTCCCAGTGAGGTAAAAAGACTTTTTTTGGATGGGTTTTCTCCCTGTCAGCTCAGTAAATTGTGCTGACTCACTGGGGGACCAGATGACTGCCAGAGAAGCTTTAGAAAGAGATGGAAGTGACTAGAGTTTGGGAAAAGCAAAGCAGCATGGCCCTTTAGGGTGTGATCTGACACTGTAATTCCTTAGGTGACCTGCACCTAAGATCGAAACTCCTGCAGTTTAACTTCTTTCACCACGAGCTGTGCTGATGAAACCTTTTTGAAGGGAGGCAGGGAAGAGTCCATGAACTAAATCAATGAAGTAAAATAGGTTAAAAACAAACCCTTTTCCAGAAATTGGTGGTGTTCCTTTTGGCCCTGATCCAATTAACAGACAGCTGTTTCCCCTGTATTTGGCCTCTAATTCTAAAAGTGAGTTAGTGAATGTGAGAAAGACTTTGGGATCCTTACAGAAATCACAGGGTCTCAGTCACCTCCAAATTCCTGCAGTTATAAATTGAGGCCATTTAACTCCACTAATACATCAAGTAAGCTGAGTGACTGGTTAACAGAAGCTACTGTGGCAAATTTCTTTGCTTCCTTAGTTTCTTTTTTAAAATCTGTATTATCTATCTAATTACCTGTGAAATCACAAATGAAAATGTTTAAATAGATAGTACATGGTCTGTCCTTGTGCTGAATACATGATAGAATTATTGGCATATACTTGCTCATATGGCAAGTGTTCCATGGTGGATCCAAGATGAACTTCTATGTTCTTTCTTCTGTAAACTTTCAACAGTTTTCATGACCATTTACATAGCATTTAACCACAATTTACATGGCTATTATGTCCCCAATGTCAAACCACAGGTCCCCTTGTGTCAACACAATGGCACAGCCTTGGAATGAAGAAGAGAAAAACAGCTTTTTCCCTTCATGCAGATAACTGCCTGCATACGAGCTCTGCAGCTGACTAGTGTATTTGTTGCAGTCAGCAGCAACTGGTACTAATGTTAGCTAAGAAGCAAAAGTGTAAATCTACAAGGATGCAGTTAGAGGAGACAGGCTGAACGGATGTGATGGCTTACTGCTGTTGAGAGGAGCAGTCCTGTTTCCTCTTCACTAGCTTCTGGTTTCCCTTTTTCGTCTGCTCACTCTTTCCCTTCTCTTGCACTGACTCTCAGCTACCTCTGCTACTTTGGGCTACCTGTATTCTAGTAAATTATATTTGCCCAGGAACATACTCTGGCACGGAGACCAGCTGGCAAGGAACAGTCCCCTTGCCTGTCTTTCACACTCTAACCATCCAGTACTTGGTGGCCATATACAAGCTGCCTGTTGGGAATGGTTCTGGTCCATGATGATTTCCTGGCTGTGCCTGGGAGTTGTTGGGAGAGAGGTAGTTAACCTGAGCCAAAACCACATCAGGGTCATTTTAACAATTTACTGTAGACAGTGTAAACAACCCAGTCCCAGTGCCTTGGAGTGTTTCCTGGTACTGTTTAGTGTATTATCATTGCTGTAACTCAGTGAGCTGATTCCTCTCACTGACCTAGCAGGAAGCCAGCTCAACCGAAAAGGAAGAAGAAAAAGCCTTTTGCCAGTTTAGAGAGCTACATCAGCTCTTTAGGGGTCAGATGACAGACAGAGATGGGGCAAGGGTAAGGACAACAGTGTACAGCCAAGAACAGAGAAAGGGGGAGATGGAAAAGAAAGTAAAGACAGCCTTTTTTAGTATCAGTTTTGCCTGTCTTGTCTAACTGCACCCTCTCTAAGTGTATAAATAGGGAGGTATACGCATAAAGATACACAGGAGAATTCTTTGTCCTGCAGTGATGCTAACTAAAGAGATTACCATTTCCAGCATGGTGCCAGCAACTCACTGCCATTTCTCTGGAGGTTTCTGTCCCTTTGTTCTGACATCTAGTCTGATTTTCTAAGAAATCCCTAACTCTTTGAGTCCTACTATTAAGACTGTGTAAGCTAATTTAGTGCATTTTGCCTTAAATGGACTAGTGAGTGCTCACACAAGCAGTTCAAATGGCAGATTGGAAGAGGTGATAGCATTCAGTAAAACAAGCAAAAGGAGAATGACCCTCTTCTAACCTCTTCATGTGACATGTCTGCAACCAAAAGAGAGTGGTGTGTGTATATAGATTTAGAAGAGCTTGTCCTAGGCTCTTCTTTGCTCTACAGTCATACATTCAGCAGCAGGGCCGCTTACATTAGCATAAGCAGCCCCCCGCCTAGGGACACAGCTGTTCAGCTGGCCTGAGGAATTGCGGAAAAAGTCATGCCTACATGCATAAAAACTTCTTTTTTTCAGCAACGCCAGTTTTTCAGTCTAGGTCACCATGTGATCACATGAGAAAAGGGGCTTCAGTCAGAGCTTCTTAATCTGGCATTGATTGTGGGACTGTGGGCTAAGACAGTCTGTGCTGTGCTGCAAGATGATCCAAATGCTGGTTATAAGACTGTTTCAGTTTTAAGTATTTTCCATGTTGTTTAAAATGGCCTTTCTGTCCCCCTGCAAATATAATTTGTATGATTTAGCAAATAAAAGAAATCACCTTTGAAGATCTTGGTATTCTGAGGAGAGTCCTCCTAGGGATAATGTTATAGTATGCACCATTTAAAATTCATTGTCAGTTAATTTATAGTGAAAAGTTCTGTTTTTAGTCTTTACACTTCATGTGTATGATTTCATCTAGCATGTGTGAATATAAAGATTATGGAATCTTTATATCTATATCCCTATCTAACCTCCATTTTCTTATCCTTTGACAGATTTTATTCTTTTCCAAGTTATTTTTTTTCCCCCCTGACAGATTGGAAATTTTAGGCCAGTGAACTCATTTCTGGATTTCAGGAGCCTGGAGGCCTTGAGGTTTGACAGTTTGGGATGATCCCGTGAAAAAAAAATTGCTTAACGGAGTAAATCATGCAAATCTTGGCAGAATGAAAATAACCTTTCAGGCACACATGCTTGAATCTCATTAAAGCAACATCCTCATGTCATTTTAAAGCAGCTTTTAATTTCCATTTTAAAGATCTGACTCCTCTGCTTTTACTTAACAAACTGTTCCAGTTTAAAGTTTACTAGCTATTGCTATTGCAATTAGAAGTTCTCCTGATTTGCAGATTCCCATAAATTCTGTTCTATGGCTTTATATTTATAAAAAAACAGGAATCTTCCTTTATGTGCATATTCAAAGAATGGAAAATAATTTTTGCTTATGGAAAATGAGCAAACAATTCAAAAGAAGAGAGAAGTTTGATATTTATCTCATTTTCTATTGTAGCTAATAGAATCTATTTTATGCTTGCATTTTTCTGCTTTGACAAATGTTAAATGACACAGTTCTAGTCATTGGTCCAAAGATGGATTAGTATAAGCTTAATATTCCTTGTTTCCTGTGAATTAATGGCAGCCTACTGACTTGAGCCTCAGAACTCCCTTTTTGAACTAATGCTTCTGTTATAAGACAACCAAGCTGATTTGCAGATTTTGTAATTCAAGAGTTAGCGTAGGTTTGACATAGCATTACATTGGAGCCAGGGGACTTTGGATGTGCCTCGGAGATGGGTTAGAAAGGAGCCAACAGCATGGGCCTAAATTAACTGAGTTAGTAAAACAGAATTCCTATTTTGGAAGAAATGTTGCACTCTGGAAGAAAGAAAGAGAAAAAACTCACTCTGCTCCAAATCAGATTGTGGAGTCAATGATGTTGTATTTCCAATGGAATGACATAGTTAATCAAAGGATTTCAAATGATGGTGTTAAAACATTTTTACCTCATCAAAATGAAATGTTTTAGTGATTTTAAAGGCATTTTCTTTTTGAAAGTGTAAGGGAAATCCACATGATCTTTTGAAAAATTCCATTCTGACAAAAATGCTTTTTATCCTAAGCCTGCAGTTGAGAAAAAAGGAAAGCATCCAGCTGTTACTGAGTCTTCAGTGAAAACAAGCTTTTAATATTCTTTTCCTTCTGGTCTGATAGTAAGGCATCTGTTACAGATGATGCTACACAAAACAATGTATTGTCTTGGAGTATTGTCATTGAGCGTCTGATTCTAGGATCACTCTTTCCCTGATAGATTTGGATGATAGAAGCTCTATATGTGTAGCTTCCTGAATTAGCAAAGATGCACGGATATTGGTATGCAAAATAACCTCAGTGGACCCCTTTGAATTGTTTGGGTTCATTCATAAGCAGAAGCTCAGGATCGTTAGTTTAATGAGCCACTTCGGAGGACTTCAAGTGGCAGTAAGATAAGAGGGGGATAAACAGTAGTTAATGATATGGGAAGCTAGGAGCCAAGGAGTCCCTCGGTGTAAAATGCAAAGGGAAAACAGACTGAAGAGACTATGTTTAATAGATGAACCTTAGAGGAACAGACTATTCAAACACCTATGGAAGAGAAACACAAGGTAATCACAGGCAGATTATGTGGTATTGGTGTGGGGTTTAGGGAAATACAGCTGGAGGCAAGGGAAGATGAATTTGTGAGTGTTGAGAAGATGCACAAATTTATAAAATCTGGCTTTGTTATGCTGATGATGCAAAGAGAGGACATTTTATTAGCATAATGGGATTCCTCAAAGAGAATCAAAATTATTTAAATAACCATTAGTCCACTAAGCTCCTATTTATATTCAAAAGAGAGAATCTAATCTAACTTTATTTCAAAACTGAATGTTTCACAGTTCTTACATATGTGTGAATTATAAAGTACCCAAGTTCTTTTCCTCTGCAAAGTGCACAATGCAAGCGTATTCCACCACAGCTTATAGTGCTGCTATGCCTGGAGACCTACCATACAAACATCTGCCCACAAAGAACGATACTTCAGCATGGACTGGTGCCATGATAGGATTTTTTATTAATGGTGTAGGCTGAAGGGCACCATTTATAACAAGTTGTAGAACAGTTTTTTTAAAAGACTTGTTGCAAAATTCAGGCCACATTTCAAATGAAGTTTGTATTTCAGCTCAAACCCGTTAAGAGTTTGGTTCTCACCCCTAACAAAGCAAAGCTTGATAGTCTCAGCTGAGCTTTGCTTTGGATTTCTCATCACTGTCTAAGCAGAATTTGGGGCATGAAAATCAGAATCAGAAGAAATGCTCATACTGGCCCTTCTAAATCAAAATTTGAGCCTCAGCAGAAATGTAACAAATCAATGTAAATAAATCTAAAATATTTGTCATGTCAGATTTTATTTTTGAATTTACACTTTTTATGATCCTGTAACTTATGGTGATTGTTTAACGCTTGAGTTTCTGAGTGTGTAGATGTTAATAGAATAATCTGCCATTTCTGAAATCGAGTTGTGATTGTTTTCTTGTTCCCTCACACCTAACTGCATTTTCATGCCAATGTTGAAGCTTTTTGGTTTAGGAAATGGCCAGTCTTATTGGAATTTGATTCTACTTTCAGCAGTCCTCAGCTTCTGGAAAATGAGTTCTTGGCACTATGTATTAAAGTCATCTGTCATAAACAACTACGGAATTTTAGGTATCTTGTAGAGCCACAGACCCCTGTTTGAAACACAGTGTGCTTTTAAAATTACTGAGAGAAAGACACAGTTCAACAACCACTAGAACATGCTTCGTTTCAGTGAAACATTCTCTTTGCTATCTCATCTTTTTGCTTAAACTAATGTTGAAGCTGCAGAAGAGATAATATCTTTAGGGAAAATTAAGTTTAATTCCTGCACTACATGACAGAGTGCAGAACCAAAGCAGAACCAGTTAAAATGCTGATTGCTATTTAATAAAGTTTTAACTTAAAATGTGATAGGAGTTGCTTGTTTTTTTCTAGCACATCTTCATCTCATGCAAAAGCCAGCGGAACAGATTGTCATAACTTGCTCTCTTTACATAGATAGTCACAGGATTTTACCTAGATTTTACCACTGGATTGCCACTGGATTTTATCTTCCCAGTCCAAGGTGGCAATGTAACAGTTGAACAAAATTCCCAGGATCAGAACGGGGAACCGTAATGTGGTGGTGGAATCAAACAGAGCAGAGCAGCAGAAAAATGAGATTTTTGTTGTTAGTCTGTTCTGCTCATAGTCTGACAAAGAAAACAAATTTATTTAAGTCTATCTAAGTGGTAGGCATGCATGGGTGAAGTAGAGGGAGGGTCAACATGTAGCCAGCAGATGAACTAAAGTGGAAAGAGTAGGAGGGAAGATCACTGTGGAGAGTTTATATTTCTACTCCATGTCTGTGGCCTCTGATCAGCAGCTTTCACCCTCCCAGCGATGGTATTTATAAGAGGCTGGATTTGCTAGGGGCTTGCACTGGTCACCTTTTTTCTTCTGAGACCGGGGTGGAATTTTCTGTCTGTGACGGATTAGCTGAGGCAGAATGGATGTGTTTCTTTGCCCATAACCAGCCAAATGCCTAGGAAATTTAGATTATTGTTCTTCCTATTTAGAAGTCAGAGACAATGTAGTCAAGTGCACAGCATGTCATGGAGCTTCATTGCCTAACAATCTGGAGCAGGGCATGGCTTAAAGCAAAGCACTTTTAGGATGCTGGCCAAGGGCAGCTGGAACTCCCAGCTGTTGGATACTGAGCTTTTCTACCAGTACAGTAACTAAGCTGGCAATCTGTGATGACAGAAACCTGTCACAGAGCATCACCAGCCCATCATGGGGGAAAGGATGACCGGGTGCTGGGAACGGCCTGGAACCAAGCTGGAATGGAGATGACGTAGAGCAGTTGGGCAAGGGTGAACAATCACAGACAGAATAGTGATAGGTTTTGTCTGATATGCTGCCCAGTGTTTCCAAGTGGGTTGATAAAACTGCAGATTACTGAAATGATGACTTGTGCATATTGCCTTTCTTCACACTCGATTGAGACGATGTGCTTCCTGCAGCCAATATCCAGAGAGATTTCATGTGGGACACTGGGGAGCAACAGAGAAGAATAGTGTGCTATTCTGGTGCTTTCTGAATGATGTACTTAACTATGACAGACTGGAGCACTGACAGTGATTTGATTTGGTTAATGAGAGAAAAATCTTGGCCCCTGCTCTGCACAATCGCCATTTATAATCAGGCCTCCCAAAATAGGATCAGAAGTGGCTCAAGCTGTGCATACCCATTGTCTGAACATATAGTATTACATCAATGAAACATAATTCATGAGGGTTTTTTTATTTCATTATAGGTAGTGATTTTGTACTGATGTACAAAATGAGACATCTTTCTCCAATAACTCTCACATTTGTAGCTATCTGATTTCTTATGAAACATCTTAGAGTGAGAACATGATCTTCTAAGACATTGATCCATTGTGCTATTGTTGATAATGGCTCTTTTAAATGTAGTAAAGAGGCCACTGACATTCTAATGAGTCCATTTTGTGCCTAGCCATTGCTTTCAAATTCTCTGCCAGAAGGCCAATAATTAATTCTGGCCTCTGTTTTCCTTCTGATCCAAAGGTCCATTTCTACATTCACTCAGTATAAAAATGTTTTTTTGCCAGAAGTGAGATTTAGAAGTGAAAACTGTGACCTGTGTCATTATTCTTTTTAATTTCACAAACTGTTTTTCAAACTTCTTTTCCCTGACAAAAATAAAAAACAGTGAGATACACCCATTTTTAGTGTATGACTTTTCCTGCAATTTTCCTCTCATTTCCCTTTCCCTCCATCACTTTCAGTAGCGTCATTGGCTGATGAGGAAAGGGCAGCCTTTCATTTCCCGTGTGAAATTTGCCATGACAGGTTGTGTTTGTGTGACCTATAGGCTACCTTGCCATTAGGCGGATGACATGCTGAAGCACCTTGTGGTTGCTCAGAGCTGAGGGCATTGCAAACTGCTGCTGCCTGCCCCTTCGTTAAGTTGTGCTTAAGGAGCACACCAGGCCAGTGCTCTGTGACGAGCACTTGGTGTTAGTAAGCTTTCTAGTGGACACCTAAGAGTTTGTTTTTCCCAGAAAGCCAACATATTTAGGGAATTTGGCTATGTGCATGATATTCTGTTTTTCTGGATCATAGAACTGCCTCTTAAAAGATTCTTCAGCTTTGAAATTTAGTCTTTATCCCTCAGAGTCCAGGCTTAACCTCAAAAATAAGCAGCAAGCCCTCCCCCCTTTCTTTCACTTTAATGTTATGGCTTTTTTCTTCTTTATGAGAAATCCTTTCATACTGTTGTGTGTTTTTTAACTTGTGGTGATTTTAAGACCTCAAATCTAAATCAGAGTTCATAACATGCAAACAAAAGTAGTGATGCTCTTGCTTACTGTGTTCTGTGATAGTATAGAGCATTGGCTGTTCACACCAAAATCTATTTAAACTATGTAAATTCTTTCTGTTTCTCTTTTCTTCCTAGAGCTTAGGAGGGGATTTCAATACATTTTAAATTTTGGTTCTGATCTCTTTCTACAATTACATTTAACAGTAAAGCTAGTGTTGAACTAGACAAAACAAACAAACAAAAAGCAGGTCTTACGAACTTCTGTTCCACATTGAAGTTATGGATTATGCATTTAGTATTTGCATTGTGTTGTGTTCCTTTTTTTACCCATGTTCTGAATATAGTTGCAAGTTTCTAAATAAGGCAGCTGTATGGTTAGACATATATTTTCGATGCAGTAATTTCTCGTGTAAAGTTCTCGAGTAAAGTTCTCGTGTGATTGTTGAACTTTCAGAGCTAAACCTTCAAATTTCAAAAGGTGGAGCTGCTAACTGCTGTTCATATATTAACTATGATTTTTCAGACTCTCCTCTGGAGAAATGAGGGTCTAAAACACACATTATTTTACAGCTAGAAGTGGAAAGGAGAAAAGAACAGTTATAGCAGAAATAAGATACTAAATATATTTACAGATTTTTAAAGGCATACTGATCAAATCTGTATGAGAAAACTCATGCAGTTGTTACAACTTCATGTCACTATGGTAGTCCAATAGTACATGACTCCATGTTAATTTTGTATCTGCAAAATAGCCCTGCTCACACAGCAAAACTTAACTGCACAGCAAAATTTGGATTTGCATAGTCCTTATAAGCCATTATCTGTTTGCATATGCTTTTGCACCTTCCTCAGGCAACACTTCAGTAATCCTGTTTGTGGCTTCATTGCCTGAAATATCATTGCTCCTCAGGCCTAGCTCCATGTAAAGCACAGGTGAAGGCTGCCTGTTTGAAGGGGAGTTGGGGTGTATGTTTCTGTTCTCATTACTTGATCAGCCACTTCAGGATACCTAGATCTGCTCAAAAGAGCTAGATTTCGTTTCTGAAATCACCAGTTCTTCCACAGTGTCAGTTCCTGCAGAGGTTGAGGCAACCTTTGAAAGCAGAATGATGGAGGAAGAGCAACTACATTCTTTGGAATACATTGCAGTATAAAATGAAAATAATTGCCCACTTCATGTAGAAAATCAATGACTTCCCTAAAATGTTGTCATAAGTAGTAAGAGTTTAGTGTAGCAGTCAGCTCTAGGAATGCCATTAGAATGATTTTTTTTTGTCGTATTAATGCCATTATTCTTAAAAATCTGTGTTTTATAGGAGATGACCATGAGGTAATTCTTCAATTAGAAATTTTTCACATCTGAATGAATTGGTGTCACAAAGGCAGAAAGGTTTGCAGATGGAGATCAACAAACTCTAGTGGGAAGACACTGGAAAAATGATTAAAGACTTCTCACAAGGTAACTAAACTCCTGATCAGCATTACTCAGGAGTTTGGCAGTCTGGAAGCCTCAGGTCCATGAATGGAGACAGCTGATATACCTAATTGTAGTTACTGGTACACCTATATCTAAAGGCAGTAAATAAATTAAGAAGATGAGTAATGTTTGTGCCCTAGCAGCACTTCCTACTAGCTATTTTACAACTATTTGACAAGATAAGAACACGGAGAAAATCTATCATCTAAAGAAAATGCATTTCCTTATTGCTGAAAAAGACACACTTAATATCCTAGTAGAGAAATCATATTCTGGCTTGCAAGCTTATTTTGTTTTTTGTTTTTTTTTTTTGTCCTCTTCTCTCATTTTTACTTTAATGTATGTTTGCTATTTTTTATGTCTGAAGGCATAAAATCATGTAGCTAACTGTGATCAGGAATTGCTTTTTTTATGTTGGCAAATAGTGGAAATATTTGTACGGAGCAAGTGAAGTGCTGCATTAGTTTGGGTTAAAAGGCTCATCAGAGGAAATAGCCGAGGATATGAGTTACACAGCTGGCTATGGGAATTTAACATTCTTTTATCAGTGCATACAGTCAGGGGTGAAAGCCAAACACAGGAAATTTGGGGGAAGCCCACTATCCTGTACTGTAATGACTGAAATCTAGAGGTAGAGTTACAAAAAAATGGCCTCTTAAAAGAATGTTTTTGTTTAATTGTTAACCTCTTATTTTTGGGAAAAACATTATGCCTTTATAAGAAACATATCAGAAATGACTACTTAATAAACTTGGAGAAAATCTGAGGTTTTTTTGACATTTTAGATACCACTTTAAAAAAGAAATTACACAAAATATCCCCAAACATGAATTAATACTTTTCTACAACATTGTGATGGGTTCAGTGGACCAACATTTACAGTGTTCCTACATCTTAGTTTTGGGAAATCTACAATTACCTCATAAAATGGATTTTTTTGCTAGTGCTATAGAGCCTGTCTAGTTTTAGCTGTTTTAAGCAGCTGACCTCTCAGTCACTAGGTGACTAGTTCTGACCAATACAGCTGGGATTTCATTCTGGAAATCTAAGCAACTTCAGGTTGCTGTCCTGGCAGCAATGGGCCTGAGCAGAAGCAAGAGAGTTTTGAAGTGGGTATAAGGAGAAACTTTTTTCCCCATGGGGAGAGTCAGGCAGTGAAGCAGGTTGCCCAGAGAGATTGTGCAGTCTCCTTCTGAAGAGGTTTCCAAGACCTCTTTGGATAAAGCCCTGAGCCACGTGGCCCTGACCTCAGAGCTGCTCCTGCTTTGAGCAAGAGGTTGGACTAGAAACCTGCTGAGGTCCCTTCCAACCTGAGCTGTCCTGTGAGTCTATGATCCTGTGATGATCATATCTTCATAATAGCAGAGAAAAGAAAAAAATACTAGAAAACAGCTTTTATATTTCATTCCAAAATCCCAAGTCAGTCCATTTTGATTAAAAGAAATAAAGAAAAATCTTTATCATGAGCAAGTTATTCAATTGAAAGTGGGAATGTTTTAATCAATGACTACATGAAATTATTCCTGTTTTCACTGTTTTCTCTGACTTAAAAAAACCATCCCAATGGGAAAAAGTATAAGACATGAAAAAGGTTAAAGTTTCTTGTTGATTTTGTGAAACAAAGTTGCTAACTATTTTATTTTAATCTTTTTTTTTTTTTTTAGAACTCTACACATGGATGTCTCAAATCATGGCTGACTATCATTATGTGATAGAATAAAGCATAGCACAAAACTGGAAATAAGCCACGTCTAAAACTTAAAACTAGCTGTACCAATATTTATCGGTAGCAGACATGAACCAGGTCTTTTCTGTGAAGCAGTAAAATTGTGTATGTTCCTGTATTTGGTAACATGACTTGCTATTAATTTTTAATGATAGATTTTCTTGTAGCCAAAATATTAGCATAACTTTATTTTGGTTAAAAAAATAAGACTTCTTTGACATCCTAAAGATTAAGCATTTTCTTTCGGTATATTTTATTGGAGCTCATCTGTTCATGTTATTGCTTAAAATAAACATGATTGTAGTAGGCTCTTACCCATTTTGCATATTAACAGCAATACAGAATAAAGCAGTCTTTTGAAGTTGCTGTAACTGAATGATTTAAGAATCTGAAGTGTTAGATAAAACAGGAATTAATTTTCTTTGTTTGTTTTCAGGCTAGCTATACCCTGAAAACCTTTGGAAACAATTTGGTTGGTTCATCTCTCTGTTCATCTCTTCAGCTGGATCTGAGAATGGTTCATGTCATTAATGTTGCTTCTATGCTATTAAAATGTATTTAAATGTAATGAAAAATATATGAAATCAATTGAAGCCTTCAGTTGGAATTTTAGGTGCAATTATTACTTCCTTTTAATTCATAACTCTTACGGGAATGCGCCTTGCATTTAATTTATCAAATCCGGTAACACTTATATTGCAGTATGATTTAGATAGATAAAGGAAGAAAATTAGGAGTGATAGTAACAGATGTGAATGATAAAACCATTTTCACAGCTTGTAAATCTGATTTAACTAAGTAATTATGGTTCAGAAAAGTCATGAGTCATATAGCCATAGAAGTTTGTTGGTGCCTGGAACTTGTGAACAAGGATCAGCAAATCCATCTCCTCTTATATAATTCAACATTTTATACTATTTTTTAAAGTGATATCTGTTCAGTGTCTGGCTCCAGGCACCCTCCATATGAGAAACTGAATCATTGCTTGCTAAGCTGGACACCGCCGCTGTTCTTTAGGGCAGAGAGAACAGCTTTTGAGATTTAGACGTATGTTTTCTTTTGAGATTAAAACCAAGTCCTTCTGCTCAGTCTGCCTCTATCTTTCCTTGTTGGTCTGAGTTGGTTTTCATGGATATCTGGATCTGGAATTCTCCCCATCCTGTATTCACAAATGAGTCCAAACCAAAATGGAGCGCGGTGCCCAAGTGCCTGCTTAGTTCCATTGATTTTAAAGCCGACAGGTACTGATTTTTCTTATTCTTCCCTGTGGCCTTCTGATAGGTTCTCACGATCTGCTCTGCCGTCTTCCTGATTGACTCTGCCTGCTTTCTACTTTCCTCTTTGAAAAGGTTTTGCCTGCCTTGGGCTAACACTATATCACATTTCTGATATACTAACCTGCCAGCTGGTTGAATGAGGATTGAGCTGTATCAGAGCCCATTCTTCCTTTGTTCCAAACACCAAAGGTGAGCGGACCTGAAAAATTTGCAGGCTGGGCAGGACCATGGATCCAGAGGCAAAGACAACAAAAGTAGAGCATTTCTAGGGAATACATAAATTAGAAGTAGTATTTGTGCATGGACATTCAGTGAATTTTAGAGAAGGAATTGGAGAAATGTTATATCTGGAGTGTTGTGCCCTGACTATTCAAAGGCAATTGTAGTGGCATAATTAGAAAATAATTGAATTGCAGAAGCTTGACTAATTTGGAATTTTGTTAACTGCTGAAATAGAAAGGGGAAATTGGAAATAAATTGCTTTTGGCAGAGAGGAAAGTGTTTCATTTTTGAGACAATGATTTCCTATACAGAGTACTCTTACCCTGGGTGAGGAAGGTGTTCTAATGGGATCTTTGGGATGCTGGGCTGCTCTGAGACTACTCATTTTGATAAGATATTGACAAGGACACTAGTGATGTCGTTAATGGGGTATGAGGTAAATGGAAACATAGTAGTATTTAATCAGTGAGAAAAGGTATCACAAAGACATTGTGGGACTTCTAATGATGTCAAGTTTAAAAGAATATGCAAGTTAAATATTTTAGTTTATAAGAAGACAAGTCTGAAGAATGGCTCTTTGGACCATTCTCAAAGAAAAGACACTAACATTGATTAGCTACCATACTATTTCAGGCCAAGAAGTGTTAAAAGTATAGAAAGGATAGCAATTATTGATAAGGTTTTGTTTTGTAAGAATGCACTTCCATTTCTAGCAATAAAGTGTGGTGAATTTTCACTTCTGATTTTTGCCTGGGTAAAATGGGAAATATTTTTAGCATGACTGGTTAGAATCAAATGTAGGAAAAGTAGGAAATTCTAATTAGAATCAATCTAATCTGACAACCAAACAATTCTAAATTGGACAGGAGAACAGAGTTCTCACACAGTTTACTGAACAAAATTAATTGGGCAGCCCACAGCAAGAGTTCTCTTTCTTTTGAAAGTTATTATTTCAAATCATTTTGACTTTCTTCTCTAAAAGAACTTTTTTCTTTTTTCTTTTTTTTTTTTTAAGAGGAACAATTATTGTGAGATGTCCTTGCACAATGTAGGTGAGCATACTTAGTGAGTGCAAAAACAAATTTCAGGCTATTGCCCCACTTAGACCATGCTCTAACAGGACATCAGCTTTTTTTTCCTGGTTACAGATATATCACAAGAAGATAAATGTGTAATGAGATTTACACTGTGAGATGTGATTAATAAAGGGTTAACAATCCCCAACGACTTCCAATTTGTCAGTAAAATTGGATATTGAGAATTGTTCTTTACTGGCCACCTCAACCAAAGGTACTTTGTCTATGCCTTCTGACAGTCAAATGATTGCAGCCATCTCTCAGTGACTGCATAATTTTGTTAATGTTCCTGTGGGACTCATACAGTGGTCCTGGTTTCTTTTACCTTCAGAGTTTCTGTGTTTGCCATCATGAATTAAAAGAATGAGAAGGAAAGCTTTTAGTACTTTTTTGCTTGCTCTGTTGGGTTGCAAGTTGCAAAAGGCGTGCTCTTTAGCAGAGCATGAAGAAGCCTTATTTTCACATTTGAAGCATGAGATTATGGTATTAGGGTGATTAGGAAGATTAGCCTAACTTTGGCTGAGGAAAGTTAGATTCTAAGTTTGAGCTGGTCATCAGAGGCTTTCTTATTACTCAATGGAGAGAAATAAAACCCTCAAGCTTTTTCTCCTGCTATAGCCAGACAGTTCAGTTGCCCACTGAATTGTTTCCATGGGCTACGGCTGAGCTAAGGTATAGCTTAGCCTGTCTAAGACGTAGGCGTGTAACTCTTAGACCTTTAGGGCTCTGTCCACTTGCCAAGCCACAGTCAGCAAGTGCCATTTGAGACCTAGGGTGATGGACATACCCGCAGAAGGCTGGCAGAGGTGATGCAGGGCTTATGGGAATGCATGCTTTTCCATAGTGGCAGCTGAGGGCTCTGTGGGATCTCACATGGGTCAGGATGACTAGGTGTGGGCAACTGAATCAGTCCCATTCTCAGCTCAGTGATGTCATCTCCATGCTTAAAAACAGTATTTTGCAGGAAAACCATGTTAATAGGAAACGGGTCTGCAGCTTTCACCCTTGACTAGTATTCAAAATTAGCATGTAGTGAAGACAAAGCTGAATGTATACAGAGGTGGGACTGTTCTTTATCCTTAGTATATTTTTTAATGACTATATCTTTCAAAACCTAAAGATTTTATGTTACAAGTTTTAGAATTTGGTTTAATCTTGCATTCTCTCCCAAAATAAAAAACTGTTTGTAAGTACTAGTAACTTTATATATTTCCTTCATCCTACTTTATCACATTGGATTAAACTTCTGTAGCTAACCATAACAAAAGTAACTAACCACTTCTGACTAAAAATGACCACAGTGTAATTTTATCTACTTTCTGCTTAATCCGCTTTTTCTTTAAAAATAAGGCTGTTTTCAGTTTTATACATAGCCACACTGAGAGTACTCCAAAGGATTGTTTTATCTATTTATCTTTTATTGGGTTAAATTTAGCTACAACTGCCTGTGGCTACTATCTAATTACTGAATGGCTCAAATCAGAAACTTATTATTGTTTGGTTTGTTGGGAATAGCATACATTCCTTGTACCATATGTTGTTGGGGATTCTTAAGAAGCTTATGCAGAATAAGCACAGAAATTGTGTTAATAATTTAAAAATAATCACTACTGGACCCTCTTTTTTATCAGCTTTTTGTAATGTTGAGAGTTACTGATTTCTAAGGAATCAACAGAGAGGCCCTTTCATTAAGATTTTTTTTTTTTTTTGGCAGAACAGACGTAGTCACTTTTTTCATAAACTATGATACTTTTTCATAGCTTTGATACTAAAATGGTTGCATTTGAAATTTGGGTGATTGTGTATGTGAGAAGCAGCTGAGTAAAACTGGGCAGCTTATCCTAGACTGCTGTGTGTCCCAAATAATCTAGATAAAACAGAAACTGCCTGTGTTATCATCTTTCCATATGGGAGAATGTTTAAGGAAAATGAAGCCAATGTTAAGTGTTTATGAAGCAAAATTAACACTTATATGGAGAAAATGATTTAGCTATCTTGCATATTCCCAGTGTTTTAATTAGTTAGTAAATTGTCTGGAGAAGGTTGATCTTTGGTTTTGTGTATCTACACAGAGTTTAGCACAAAACAGGCTCTAATCTATAGCTTGAGCTGCTATGAACTGCATCTACTTGTAATGTGAAATCTTCCAGATGTTGTTTCGTTCACTGTTTTGAAATATTGTAAATATAAAATGGAGATTCTCTCTGGGCATCTTCTATGCAGCTAAAGAATCTCCAAATGAGAAAAAAGTAATATCGTTTCTTAAAGAGAGCTTATTGGTTTATTATTCTATGCTCATGTTCCTGTGGCAGCCATAACTACTCGCTTACTACTGTAATCTCAGCTTTCTTCTCATTGCCCTCAAAGAATAGTAGATTTGAGATTAAAACATATCAAAACTGGCCCTCTCTCTTGCCTTCTTCACCTTCAGCATGAGCTCTTTTATCCCTAGGCTATGGACTAAGTTACTCTGGACTAAGGTCTCTGTATGTGCAGCTAGAGTGAAGCATGCAATGCAACAGGATGAGAAGAGTGGGGAATTAATTTACCTTAATAGATAGGGATAGGCAGGAATAACAAGAAGACACAGCGTTGAACAACCAACAGAGGAATCTTCAGCTTCTATGC